>NC_053023.1:703618566-703739453 GCF_003073215.2 Triticum urartu
GAAAGTTGCATTTTATTTGCTCTATTAAAAAATGGATTCAATTTCAATGAAAATCGTTAACTGGACTCCCATGATTGCGGTGGTGTATTATTCTGCAAAAAGTAGTTTTGTCGCCTTTTAATGTTTTCATTCACATATGTGGTCATATATGTTGCCTCACATGATGCGAGTTATCAGCCATGTAGACGTAGTTCTTATCTTTCTTTTCATCACACTTTTGACCAATTAATTAGCTTTCGTTGCATCATACACATATCTGGATAATGAATAAAATGATGTACCTTTTGGATTACTTCTTCACCAACATATGTTCCACTCTACATTTGTCTTTTGGATTACTTCTTCACCAATTTATGTTCCACTCTACATTTATATCAGGAAAAATAGTTGTCTATAGGGACCTTGTATATAGTGGTTTTAGTAGGCATGGGTGTTTGCATTTTTCTATTTTCTACCCGTTGCAACACACGGGCCCTTTTGCTAGGTATGTAGAAAGCTTTGGTATTAGTAACTAAAGTATTCACAGCGCAGGCATTGGAATACTGATGTATTAAATTACTATAGTTTCAAAAAAAATATGTTGTATCTGTTTGGCTATGGCAAGTATCAATGTGAATTTTTTATTCTTGCAGTTGCCACACTGGTATTTTAAGTTGTTTTTATTGCAGAAATAATATTCAATTTAGAGACACAGACATAGCAGAGGCGACCATGTTGTATCCAAGGTGGCATCCCCACATCATTCAAATTCCTTTTCTCTGTGATGCATAGATGAACTTAATTTGGCAGGTGTAGAGTGGTCGGCAGAGGATATTACTATTGTGGCATGGGTTAACTTCATATATACAAGTGCAGTGTTACCTTTAGAAATTTCATGGAAGTATTTGCTGGTGTTTTCTCGCTCCTGATTGTAGTCAATCCTTACGAAGGATGGTGTATGGACTGGCAGCTGTCACGTTCAACTCAACAAGTTTATTTTTTGAAGTTTTAATCATGTATGGACTGGCAGCTGTCACGTTCAACTCAACAAGTTTATTTTTTGAAGTTTTAATCATTGCCTTGCGTAGGTGCGGTTCAATGATAACTCGCCTAAGGATTGACCATGTTTGAATGTAACTCGCCTAAGGATTGACCACGTTTGAATCCACAGATGACGTGGATCTATGGGGTCTTTAGCCATGTTTATCAGACTAGCATCGTTTGATTTTTTTCTTCCGTTGCAATGCACGGACTTTTTTGTTAATCTCTACCTCTCTATTTACTATACTAATAAAATATAAACCAGTCGTACGTCGTCTGCACTTTTGCAGAAAAGCCCCTTCAGTTTTGGTAATTCAATCCGCAATCCTATTTTAAGTGGGTATGTGAGAAAACGCTTCATTTTTACATAAAACCCCTGCATTTGTTACAATTCTACCCACGGTCCTTAATTAAACTGCTTCACCACCGGGCACCACCACCGCTCGCTTATCCATTTGCCTTCTCCACCGCCGGGCACGGGCCGCAGCTTGCCGCCGGCTTCCCGCAGAAGCCAAGGAAGGGGTGATGCGTCCCGGCGGAAAAAAAGGAAGGAGGGAAGTGACTAGGAGGCGGGGTCGGCCTGCTGGTTTGCCGGGGCTGGAGAGGCTCGTGGTAGGGAGCTCCTCTCCTCTGCTTCGGGTGCGAGGCGGCCGAAGCGCTCGGGCTGCAGAGCTGCGGGGCGGGGCCCGAAGGGTGGCGCGGGCGCTGGATGGGACTTGGTGTAGGTCTCTGGCGAGATGGGGATGGCGTGGAGGGGGTCTGGACGCCGGCGGATCCTTGGCCGGCGGCGCTCGGGCATCGGGCGGCCATGGCCGTCTCTCTGTAGAAAAAGAGAGAGCTCTTAGAGAAGAAGCACGGGGGAGAGAAGAGAGGTGGAGGAAGAAGGGGAGGGCTCACCGACGGCGCAGAGGAGGACGCCCGAATGAGGAAGCGGCAGGTCGTCGTCCTCCACATCGCCCAGCGCGCGGCTTCTCCGGGCGCGGAACTGCCGCAGCTGTTGCTGCTGGCCAGACACCCGTAGCCGCGCACTCACCTGCGGCGAACGGAGGTGGGAGAGGGAGAGTGCCCTGGCTGGCAGGGAGGGGAGGAAGAAGGGAGAGGAGTGGTGGTGGAGGAGCAAGGCAGTGAGAGGATGTGGTTGGACGAGGCATGTGGCCTCTCGCAGTCAACGCGAGCCGCGAGCAAAGGAAGAAGCGAGAATGAGCGACGCGGGATCGGCCGAACCTCTGGGGCATGGCGCAGGTGGCGAAGGCTACGCAGTCTGAATCAGGTCGTAGGCAAGGCTTCTGGCCTGATCCGGAGCACGGGGCCGACGGCCAGATCAGGACGAGGCAGAGGAGCTCCAAGAGCCTTGGCGGCCTCTGGGTTCATCGCCGATTAGGGGGTGCTGCGCTGGCCAGCCACCACGGCCCCGCGCACGTGCAGCTCTTGGCTAGATTGGATGGAGAAGAAGAAGAGGACCAGCGCTGGATTAGGATGAGCGGAGGAATTGGCGATCTGGATAAAAGAAGGAGAGGAGTGGCGATGAGATAAGGCACGCAGTGGGCGGTCAGTGATTTTCTTTAATGAAATGGAATGAGATTGGTCTTGTACCGGCCAGAAGCTACTGGATGCACGCATGCTAGCACCGAATTTTCATTTTCCGGAAGAGCACCGATTAATACTTGATGATGTTTGTTGTTAGTACATACTCCTTCTGTCCTAAAATAACTCGCAATACAATTTTATACACAATTTTGTATTTCCCTGTTTCTAAATTTAAGTCCTTTTAGAAATTTTAATACGGACTACATATGCATGTATAGACATATTTTAGAGTGTATTTTCACTCATTTTGGTCTATATGTAATCCATATTGAATCGTTAAAAAGACTTATATTTAGGAACAGAGGGAGTATTGTTATTTTTTTTAACCAATAAGACTTTATTCCTCAAATAATATCCAAGTCATTTACAATGAAGTGAGAAATAAAGTCAAGGATAAACGATTTTCAGAAAATAGAAGATTTATCACTAAAGGATTTGTGTGCTAATTTGTGTGCCACCTCATTCGTCTCGCGGAAGCAATGTGAGTATTCAACACTAGCAAAATCCAGAGCTAGCTGCTTACACTCTGCCACCATAACCGCATCAAGTCCAGCATGAGCATCCGGATTTTGTACTGATTTAACCACAAAGTTGTTGTCTGATTCAATTAAGATCTTATTGCATCCGATCTTCCCCGCTAAGTATAGGGAGTATTGTTAGTTAGTACAATGTCGAGACACTTATTTTAAGATGGATGGAGTATAATAATTAAAAGTGAATGAAATACTGAAAATAAATATTTCTTAATGGAGAATATATTTGAAGCTCGCCGGTACTTGCTAACCATCAAGATATTCCTCAACTATGTATGTCATCGATGTCATCAGTAAGATAGGAAGGAGAGCGAGGGATGAAGAATAGAGAGAGTGCGACAACAATGCTTCTTGCTCGCACCATGTTTCGCCCCGCACGACAGCTGGGAGAAGGAGCACTACCCTCCGTTGTACCATGTGTCCCACGGCTCTGCATCCCCTAATCCTGATACTCATCGAGGCCCGGTGATAATGTCCAGGGAAGTGGTCATGTTGGCATGGAGAGTGTGCTCCTACTGTTGACGGCACAACAAAAGTGTCGCAAGTATTGTAAATTCTTTACTTTCTGGTCATCATATTTTTAAAATGAGAAAGCATAAATATGAATTAATGTTAATAGGGATTGTGAGATATAGGGATGAAGATATGATTTGTTTGAAACTGTTACAGGTATGCCAATGATGTACAATTACTTTTGTATCGAAGCGGTGGCCGCTGTAATTATTTTTACATAGGGTTGTTAAATAACAACTTATTACACACAATTCAACTTCTTTAGAGCGAGTTGAAGAAGTAGGTTTTATTAGTAGAAAAAAGATTATGAGCTTTTGAAATACAATGAGATCTTCATAAAGTGGATATTTATGAGTTTCACAAGCAATTTAATTGGAAAATCTTATTTTCACCATGATAGGTAAACACTTGAATACCATATGAACTCTGAGATTTATTCTATACCCGATGCAATGCACGGGCATTTTTTGCTAGTTTTATTTTTTATAATATATAATATATAATCTTTCCCTAATAATAAAGCACGGATTGACTCCGTGGGTTCACCGTCACAATACGCTTCTTTCTGTGAATTTACGCTTTCAGTTTGAATTTTAAACACATACGCGAGGTGGTACTAAAATAAAGTTCCCATATATTAGCTCTTTTTGCTCAAGCACCCACGATCGGTTTCCCAGGAACGATCGATCCTTCTTGACCGATGCCTGGTCAAATTGTTCTGGCCCATGCAGCCCAATGAAGCCTGACAAAAAACGGCCACACAAAAAAAGTTGCTATTATGAGGACTCGAACACGGGTTGCAAGAAAAGTGCACAGATCGAGCGTCCAACTCAGCTGGTCCATCCTATGCTTAGAGTAACAAGGATTAGCTCTCTTAGTCTATCAGAGGATTTTCAGTCGCCAGGTCACATTATTCCGGCCCACCTTGCCGAAGGAAGCTACACAAGCGAACGGGCGAAGCTGGCCCACAGCCCGGTGTAAAAAAGTATTCGATGGTGGGTTGAATCAAACTCTGAACTGCATGTACGATAACCAGTGTCGCTACCAACTGACATAGCTCATGGTGTATTTTCCTTAAAAAGAACTCATGGTGTATTATATTTAGGCTGTTGATTCACCTTTTAAATAGTCCCATACCGCTCTCTTAAACCCAATCTTTATAATTTATATACATCTTCAAATTTTCTCGATATCAAGAAGCCGTCTCGGGACCCAATATAGAAGGAAATAAGTCCTTCCATAATAAAAGATAAGGAAGGAAAGAGGGAAAAATAAAGAATGCAAGAGGGAGGGACTTCATGTTTCTTGACAGAATAAAGAAGGGAGGAGAGAAAAATAAGGGAGGAAAGAGGGCAGGGATTTCATATGGAAAGATGAGGGATTTCACATGTCGCATGGCAGAATAAGGAAGGAAACAGGGCGGCGATTTCATGTGTAGACAGAGAAAAAAATGGAAAGTGGAAGCTGTCCCATATAATTAAGTAAGGAAGGAAAATACAGAAAACTAAAAAAGGAAAGAGAGGGAGGGTCTCCAAATGGGGGATATAATGGCACTAAACGTCTCCGTCCATGGATAGCAACGGCATCAGGCAGGTTGAACTACTTTTTATATCTAAATTGTTGACGTCAAATTATAACTCAAAATCAAATTATGTTGGAATTGTTTAACATGCACAAAAAAAATACTATGTCTAAATCACAATAAACAGGATTCATTCTATGTTGGTTATGTACAATATTTTTCTGAGAACAAAACAAATTTTTGCTCTTAATTTTCTGCTCGACCAGCTAGCGCCCGTCACAAACTCTTACAATCCTTCTAATAAAAATAATGTTGATCACCAAAGCACAAGCAGTCGTACTCCCTGCTGTGTGCAACACAAACTCCACACTTTACTTTGTTCTATTAGCCAACGATGGAGGATCTTTGTACAATGCTCCTAATATCATTGCCCCGCAAAAAATGCTTCTAATATCATTACCCCGCAAAAAATGCTTCTTATATCATTGGACACAAATAGTGCTATGCTACCCAGTTCCTAAACCTAGCCCACACTGGTTCATGAAAATCTTTGTTGCCTCCATAGTGAAGCAAGAATGCTATACTAAGGGCCCGTCCAGAAGTGCTCTGGCTTCCCAAACGAGCCAGCTTCTCCACGAGCCAGCGCTAGCTAGCTTCTCGCGGGAGCCAGCGATCGTTCGGCTGTAGAAAATGCTTTGCCGCCCCCTGTAGCGAGAAAAACGGTTCGCCGCGCCCTGTAGCGAGAGGAAAGTGCTTCAAGGAGGCACTTCGGGAGGGCATTCCATGTAATATCCAGCAACTCCCACTTCTTGTTTTCCAGGAGCCGGGCGATCATAGCTTCTGTTTTTTGCACCGCGGGCCGAGCGGATTCCGGGAGCAGGCTTCTAGAAGCTGCGGCGTTCGGCCAGCTCCTCGCCCGCTTCCGGATGCAGCCTAAGACTTTACTATTTTTATTATAGTGTGATATTTTTGGGGCATCACTGCATCACCGAGCAACGCCAACAAATACGTGAAGAGATACTTGCGACCAGGTAGATATTTCTGTGATTTAAATTGCACACACCTACAGTACACTTATAAATTCCTTTTGTTGTTATGTTTTTGCACAACACATCTTTTCATGTTGTTTCTCATGTGGTAGTGTGGAAGATTTCAAAGAGTTTACTAATGTCACCATGTCTGGCAGTCGGTCGTGGGAGGAGGAGGACATGTCTGGCAGTCGGTCATGGGAGGAGGAGGAGAGGGAAGGGTCTTGAGCTATTGGGTTTAGGAAGTATGGTTTTTTTCTTCTACCGTTGCAATGCAAATATATAAAGCACGAATTGAGTTTTCGGGTTCACCGTCGCGGAGTTTTTGCAGAGAAGCCCCCGTATGTTTTAGTATTTGACCCGCAGTCCTATTTTAAGTGACCATCAGAGAAAACGTTTCGTTTTTACATAAAGAACCCTGCATTTTTTGTATTCGGCCCGCGATCCTTTTATGGTGCAAAAACGGGTGCGCCCGAACCAGGAAGCTCGGCGCCACGCCAGGCGCTCGCCCCGACCCCGCCTTCCTCCGCCGCCTCGCCGCATCTGCCGGCCTCACCGGAGATCACCGCCGCCGCGACCAGGTCACGTCGCTGCACCTGCCTTCTCCTCATCCCTCTCATTCCTTCCTCCCTCTCACCATCTCTCTCTCCCTCTCATTGCAGCGCCGCCATGGCCGCCCCGAGCTTCGCCGGCAGCCGCGTCGCCTGCCTCCGGCCACGGCTCTGGCGGGATCCAGCCGCCCCTGCCCGGATCCGCATCCTCCGCTCCGCCGTGCCCCCGATCCGGCCACCACCAAGCCTCCCGCACTGATCCGCCCGTCCACCGGCCTCCCCCTGCTCGATTCGGTTTGACGAGCGAAGTTAAATGTCTTGTGGTGTCGAGGATAATAGTTTTTTTAGCCCCCGCATGGTGAGTTGAGGAGGTTCTATTTAGTTTTTGATCTGTCGCGAGCGATTCCTGTATGGAATTGGTAGATCTTTGTGAAAATTCGTACATATCTCAGTGCTCTGCGTTCTACTCCTGTATGGAGTACTTGTTACTGTCGCTTTAGTCCTTTCATTCTTTGATCCTTAAATGTGAGTTGCTGCGGTGAATTAGCAGCTCATTGGTGAATCCATGAATCGGCGGTGATGAATTAGCAACTTGATCTCTGAACTTCAGGTAAGTTCACGTGGACACTATATCAATCCTGATGCACAATTTATTCTTATTTATTCAATTCCAATCGGCATCTTCTCTGTCGTAACAATATATGGTTTTGCCTAGAAGGATGGTACCAAAAAAGAGTGAATCCACCATCTTCTTTGAATGCCACATTGTGAAACCTTTTCATCTCTGGCTGATCTGTCTTTGCCCACCCTTACTCCTCGATGCGCCTCCGTGTAGATGACTAAGCTATTTATTCTGTTTATTTGCAGGTGATTTGATGCGGCTGGTTCCGGGTTCTGTGCTCTTCTGAAGGTGAACACATGCCAGGAAGGAAAGCTTGTCTGGTCGTGGCGCGGCATAGGATGGATTGATGGTTGCTTCCTTTCGAACCACACAAACCCCTTCTAGCATGGTCGAGATGATCAAAATGGAGGAGGATATCAGTATGTGGCTGTTTGTTTCCTTGGTACTGAAATGCTATCAAGCAGCTGGCTTCAGTGGCGGAGCTTCCTGTAGACCAACAGACACCACAAGACATCATAATGACCTGAAGCTCCGTTGGTGAGGAGCATTGCCGCTGCTGCAGGTTAGGGAGGAGGGTCGGGGCAACCACGAATTCCGTCCTGCACTGCTTCAACACCGGCCTATTCTAGCATGAATCTTCTACCGTAAGGTATTTTCTTGTGCACTTGGATGCTTGTACCAATATTTAATGCTTTTCGTTCATGAAATTGAGCACTAGCTGGTCAAACTATAGGTTTACTTCATGTTTCTTCCCTTGGTAATTTACAAATCTTTCCTGTATTGATAATCTGGTCCTAAATTTCGTTTGAAATTGAGGGGATGTGATTTTCAGCCCTCAAGCAAAAAAGTGATTGAGGGTTCTAGCTATACGACGAAATTAATTTCAGCAGTTTAAGTTTTCACTACACTTTTTGCAAACACTGGTTAAATTTTATTTTGCTAAGAAGACCTCACATGCTTGAGGTTGAGGTTAATTTCCTGTCTTCGAAATTATGATATAAGGATTTTATGCTGGTGTTTAAGTCAGCACAGCCTCTTCTTATTTTTTTTGTGTTTTTAACCTATACATGTGCAGCTGCAGAATTTGCCACTGACATCACATATATATGCAGGATTTGATGCAGCAAGGGCCATTTGTTTGACAGAAATAGAGTTGTTACCGCAAGAGGTACAAATCAAGGACCGAGGAGGGACGAGTGCGGATTTGATCTAAGTTGGGTTACTTTCTATGAATAGATGGTGTGATTGCTTTGTCATTTCATTTAATTAATAGACAATTGATGAGGCAATTGGAAGAATCGAGCAGCAATTTTACTACAGATCTGCGCCATTGATCTGGTCATCTCTGTCAGTAGCAAGTTGCATAAGAAAGGGTGGTGGCGTTGCAGAGGCGTGAATGAAAAAGTTAGTCTGGGATACAATTATAATTGTGAGTCCCTCAATTATAGAGCGGATCCAGGTGAAAGATGTAGGTGGTGTGTGGATTGAACTCTAGATCGGGAACCTGCAGTACTAGATGGACGATAACTATGCTTACAATTGTTGATCGAGAACTGTGAGGTATGTGCCTGTCCCTCTTCCACCCATATCAACATGTAATTTTGTAAGAAGCTAATTTAGTATAGCAAGAACATCATGTTTTAGACACAGACTGCAGATCGATGTACTTTGTCCGTCTTTCCTTCACCAAAGCATGCGTTGTGAGATCATGATTACTACCAGGTACAACATTGCAATTTATTTTCCAGAATGTTCCTTGAACACACTCCCAAGTTCCCAACCATCAGCAATTATAGTCTCCTCAATTCGGATGCATAGGAATGCAACTTTTATCCGAATGTGCAACAAAAGCATGTTGTTTGTATCTGTTGACCATTGAAATCCCAAGACCAATGCATGGAGAAGTAGCCTGTGAACCCTAAGTTATTTATTGAGAAATTAAACCACATATTTGACTACTTATTGATCTCCGATCTCTATAAATTATCCTTAATCTGTTTTTTGTGAAGACAGTGGATGAGAAAGAAACAGTATCCAGGACCGTGTACTATACTAACATTGTAATTATGGGTCCATGCCACCTATTTCTATTTTGAAGCTGTTCTTTTAGGAACAGATGATTACACATGAAGTAATGTTTTCCATGACTATGTACTATACTAACATTAGAAATTATGGGTCCATGCTAGGTATTTATATTTTGAAGCAATTCCGTCAGGAACAGATGATCACACAATAACTTTTGATAAATCCTTTTTACCTAGCTTCTGATTTCTATTATCAGAAACAGATTGTCTGTTCTTACAGGAAACATCTACAAACAGCCGTTATTCGTTATTGTGCTCTTCCATGTTGCGCCGCTGACAAGAGGATGGAGGGTTTTAGTCGTCGTCGCGGAGAAGAAGGGTAACCACCAAGCAGGAGAGAGGGAGGAAAGCTATGCCCGTTCGCTGGAAGCCAGGCAACCCAGCGCCATCGTCGAGGAGAGCGAGGAGGGGCTAGATTGTGCCGCCATAGAGGTGAGCTATGAGGGGCTGCGGCATCCCTGCATAGGAGGGGGAGAGAAGCCGCCACCACACCAGGTGATTCACTGATTCTACTTGAAACTCCTCGGAGCTTGCACCAGGCTCAAGCGTGAGTCCACTGATCTTCATATTCAGGCTGCAACATTTTCTGAATTTTAAGTTTGGCTGAAGATGCTCTTACTCGTACACTAGATCAACTGTACAAATTGCTCTAAATGTACTGCTTGACTGCTTGTCTTTATTTTAATCATTTTCTTTGGCAGCTCTAAATTTTTAGTTTGGCTCATTGTCTTTCTCTGGTGTACAAATGCTTTCAATTTTTAGTTTGGCTCGTTGTCTCTTCAGAAATCTGAAGAAAACTATACTGTGGAAGGATGGCAATATTATTTGCTGCTTCTCATCAATTGTTCGGTTCATTCCTTGCATAAACTCTAGCTTTGTTTCTGCTCATGTCTATGCAATGCAAGTATACATGATAGCTTTTCTGCAATGTTGTTTTATTCAGTAAGTGTTCTTTTTCAGTGGCTGTTGTTTGTATTTTTAACTGGCTAAAAAACTGATGTTTGTCTTTCTAATGGCTGAAAACGGCAAGTCTAAATCATGGTTTTTGTTCAGATGCACTGGATGCCTTAGACGTCTGTACCCTTGGGTTGTTTTCGAATCGAAACTGCCTTGCATACGATGATTTTTCATACGATTTCGTACGACAAGACACAGGCACGTTTCCCGAGATTTGGACCCACACCACCAGATGAGTCTGGTCATACAAAAAATCGTACGGATTTCTATCGTACGTATAGCAGCTCTCTTTTCGAAGAATGACAATTAATGTCCGGGCGCATGTTACAACGTGACTTGGCATGGCAAGCACTAGATCCCAGTTCGTGTCTTAGCGCTCTTTTCTTGATGGTGCCATGAGCAATGACCACAACAGCCACTGGATACCACACGCCGTCCTTCCCCTCCCATGATCACATCCCATGACCTGCAGTAGAATATGTGGGTTTGCACCAACTAAATGATTAAAATGGAATTGTTCATGATAAATGCATCACTTACAATAAGGCTTCATCATTGATGATAAATGTCTCACTTTTCATAGCAATTGGTGTTGCAAAGCATGAACGTTGTGCCAATATGCCCATCTAGAAAGCATGTAAGTGGCGACACAAATGGGATGGACTTGAGCCATGCTTATTGGACTCCCGTTGCAACGCACGGGCACGTTTGCTAGTGTCTACCTATGCCTAGATTACATGCATACTTTGCGAGATTATGAGCCTCAAAATTAAAGTTTCTACGTTCAAAAATAAACTTGCAGAAAGCAAAACCGGAACTACGAGCTGTTATTTCATGTACGATTGCTCAGTTCGCCCCACTTGTTCCATCATTGAACATATATAAACCCTCAAGAAGTCATAGGCAGGATGAAGGTGGCCACGTCGCCTTTAATTCGCCATTGAACATATATAAACCCTCAAGAAGTCATAGGCAGGATGAAGGTGGCCACGTCGCCTTTAATTCGCCATTGAACATATATAAACCCTCAAGAAGTCATAGGCAGGATGAAGGTGGCCACGTCGCCTTTAATTCGCCATTGAACATATATAAACCCTCAAGAAGTCATAGGCAGGATGAAGGTGGCCACGTCGCCTTTAATTCGCCATTGAACATATATAAACCCTCAAGAAGTCATAGGCAGGATGAAGGTGGCCACGTCGCCTTTAATTCGCCATTGAACATATATAAACCCTCAAGAAGTCATAGGCAGGATGAAGATGGCCACGTCGCCTTTAATTCGCCATGGACAGTACTCGTGCCACCGCCTGTAAATTCTGTGCCCCGCCAGGGGCATTTTAGTCTTTTCACCTTTGGGTATAAAAAGCAGCCCGCCCGTGCAGAAGCCCTAGCCGCCGCCTCCCGTCCCACTCGCCTCCCCCTCCTCGTCGCCCCTCCTCCTTCTCCTTCCTCGTCCTCGTCGCCCCTCCTCCTTCTCCTCCCATCGTCGCCCCCTCCTCCTCCTCCCACCGTGTCCCCTCCTCCTCCGCCCCTCCCCCCTCCCACCCCCCGCATCTCGTCCGCCCTGGGTGCGGAGGCGAGCTGCTGCACCCACTCCCCTCCTCCAACTCCCCCACCCCTCCTCCAATGGCGCTCCCTCCCTGGCTCGAGCCCTAGGGCCGCCGCCGCCTGGCACCACCTACGGCCGCGGTCGCTGTTGGCAGCACCTGCCGCCTCTGGTGGCTATCGAAGCCAGGCACCAGCTGCAGCTCCAGCTCCAGCTCCACCTCGGCCCCTCCTCCCCACCCACGGTGAGCACCGGCCCCCCTCTCTGCTCTTATTTTTTTCATGTATAGATTTAGGAATTGATGGATCTGTGGATGGATGGATAGATAGATCGCTGGATGTGTGCTTCAGAATCTGGCAAAGCACCTCTTGTTGTATACATATGCAAATAGTAATTCTTGTTACTCACCCATATGAGGTATAGGTTGTGGGAATCCATACCTGAAGTTGGGGGTTGATGATGTGAAATGGCGGCGTCACGAGCCAGAAGGTCACCACTGAGACCATAAGCAGCCCAGCACCCAGCGCCCAACAACAGCAATCCAACATATATGCACATAACAAGTATGAGCGGACACACGCATGAGCAAGCATGGGAATAGAAATGGATAGCCGTGCTGAGATGGTTCTTGGGCGTACCTGTGGTGCGGGGAGCGCCGGTCAGCCCGGCGGACCTTTGACATAAGCACAATGCTGGATCAGACACACGCACAGTCGTTGGCGTGTGTGCTGGATACAAGCAACCGGCGCGCCTTGGTCGCTTGGCCTATCCATCAGCATTATATCTCCTTCATCAATTATTTTTCTCATATTCTTTATGATGAAGGCTAGGAACTATGCTAAAATATACATATGTCTTAGTTGTTGCTTTTCTTAATGCAGATATGGAAGATCTAAAAGCCTCTGAAAGATTTTTGGTTCTGCAGAAGCCAATGATCTGGCACACTGAGACCTTAATTTCTGGAGTGAACACTGCAGGAATCAAAATACAATGTTGATGAGGTTCTTTCTTTACAGAAGTAGATTACAATATTAACGAAATTAGCTCCTGGCCATTGCATCTTTGCATACTTATTGGAAGTTCATTTGCTTATTAATCGTAGCATAGAACTTTTCAGCTATGATGTGTGACAAAATTATTTGCATTTCTCATCTATCATGGATATGTTGATATATTGCTCTACTAAAAGGCATTGTTGGCTTAAGATGACTTGAGAATTGTACACTTTGGTATGTAAAGTTAGTTACTGAGTTTAGTAGCAGTTATGAAAGTTAGAGCACATACATGCTTGATTTTACTTCCTTTAATACGGGCATTCTATAATTACTAAGAACTGATTTGTTGAAGTGTGCCTCCCTATTTTGTCCAGATAACTACTTCTGGTTAGGCCGGGGAAATAAAAAGGGTAACCATAGATATATGGTCTAGCATCACGAGGTTCAGGTTCCTGCTGTTGATCAACCGTTGCTTCGGTCGAGGTGGGTTATGCTTGATTATGTTCTTCTTTGTATTTTTGTTCATGGCCTACACTGGTGTTATCATCTATTCTGTTTCAAAAATTTCAATGGCTTAGTTTCATGTCCCAGTACCACTTGAAGTACAAAACTAAGTACCTTCTGACAGGAGGATAATGTACGTACTTACCTATGGCTATTGTTTCCTATAAGAAACATTATTATCTCACCTTGGTTTCCCCTGTATGTATCTGACTTGGGATAGTTTTATGTGAGATTTGTTTTGCATTTTCTATGTGTGTGGATGCTTAAGCTTAAGCTTTTATTATTTGGTTCAGTAAGAGATTAAAGAAGACTGAAATTGAGTCAATGGTGTATATACTTGATATATATATATATATATATAAATGGCCAAAATAAGGAAGTGCTTTTATGAAAGTCAAATATGCAGTTGTCTTCCTGTTTGAATCTTCATTGGCGATTCCAAGTTTGCTGCTTCCCAAAAAGTGGAGATTTGTAGTACGGACAGAACTTCAACCTATTCAGTATAGATCTTAAATTGACCAGACAATAGTATACTATTTTTTATTTACGGCCTTAGAATTGTATTGCCACAACAAAAAAAAAACAGATTTGAAATCGCAAAGAAAGCAGGTTCTTATGCTCATAACAATCCAGGAGACGATTCTGTAGCTTAATGTCTGCTTAGTCTTTTCCATCCTTAGCTAACGGTATTGATTTGGTGATAATTTAAGATTTTGGGTAGTAGAGAGATCATGTAGGCCATTTAGTCTTGGCTATCAACTAAAATGTCAATTGGTACTCGATAGACTTATAGTTAACCTCTCTCTTTTGTTGTCTCTAACAGCCAAGATGAGTGCTCTACACTTACGTCTCATGCTAACTGAATTGGTGATGTTTATTTCTTAACCTCGATTGACGCCGCATGTTCCCGCTGGTTAGTCTTGAGTCTTGACACCGTGTTTATGCAATTAAAATCGCCCTAGCTCTGGTTGGTTGACCACATTTGATTTATTGCAAATTTTGGTACACTATTTTGTTAAGAGCGTTCTTTGTTTACTTACGGCTCTAGCAACTGTGATCATTTTTCTTGGTACGAGTTTGCAGCTTCTCGGGGGGCACATCTGAATCGTGGAGCGTGAACTGGTCATAGCGAACTGGCCTGTTTGGCAGAAAAGACGAACTGGCCTGTTTGGCAGAAAAGACAATTTTTTTGTGGCTACCAGTTACAGGTTTTATATACTCTTGCAGTCTTCGAAGTTGTTTTCAGCTCATGTACACATCTATTGCTGATAAAATGTACTAATCATATGTATACTATGTATCAGGTGCACACAAGATGCTTACAATTGAGCGGTCTACACTACACAAACCATCATTTTGGTCCTTTATACATACAAGAGGCGAGCGAGGACACATACATACATTCGACCGCCAATAATTCAACTGTCGGTTATCAATCGGCTGTGTGTATCTTGTTTCAATCGGCAATGGTGCATATACATTTCAGTGAGCACACACATATGCTTGATTTTACTTCAGTTAATAGAGGGCATTCTGTAATTACTAAGAACTGTTTTGTGAAGGTGTGCCTCCCTATTTTGTCACTTCTGTCTACATATTGTGACCAGATTGTGATGCATGGTCTCTTTCCAGCTATGGAAAATGGTGTACTGCATACTGCATACACTGATGATAGGATAGATGGTTTGTGACGTACAACCTCTACCAAAATGTAGGATCTTTGGACAGGCACTTTGTGGTAGAATGTGTCGAACATAGGTCTGTTTGCTAGAATATGTGTTGTGTCGATGTTGCAACCAGCATACACAAAAATGACTTTGCTATATATTTTCATAATGCTATGTTCTGCCAGTTAAACGACTTCTTATTGTTTTGAATCTACTACAAAAGTGTTTAAAGATTTACTTTGTCCCAGCGCCTACTTTGGATCAAAAGAAAGTAAAAAAGCTAGAAGATACTCCCATGGAACAATTTATCCTATATCGAGTGGTAATTGTGTTATGTATCAGATAACTTCTCATATTAGTAGTTCCCACTAAGAATTCTTAGTTTTCATTCTTTTCTTTTAAGAAAAAAAATCTGAGTATTGGTGTATCCAGAAAGGATCTGGAGGTCAGCTTGTTAGTAATCCCAATATGTGTGTCAAATTATGTTGCTGTGGATCTCAAGGAATGAATGACAGCAAGCTGATGGTTCTGCTCGATGGATCTGTGTACATTCCGATATATGAGAACAAGGGCAGCAATAGGTTGCTCATCAGCAACATCCTGTGAAACTGACTGCTGCATGCTAACTATCCATATGCATAATCCTATATTTGTGTAGATAGTTCCTATCACCTGAAGTATCAAAATCTTGTTAAGCGTTGGCCTGATGTTTTATATATTTTCAGCACCAAGGGCGATGTAGAAATGCAAGAACAGAAGCTTTGCGAGGTAATTCAGTCAGCTAGCATGTATGTCTTCTGCTATAGCGAGATCATTTAATTTATTTAGAAAATAGAACATGAAGTGTGATTACAAGAATCTACTACTGTTAGCATGAACAGGCTTTGTAATGTACCTACTGAACAATAGCATAATTGAATCCTTCCTAAGCAGCGACCGTCAATCGAGACTTCACATGCCTGGTTTTACTTTACGAAGAGTAGTATGTCGTGCTCCAATATTCAACTGTGTCCTTGAATTAGGAATTATGTTTTTTTATAGTTAAAGTGCTTGTCTATTGGTCTGGTGTATATAAGTGAAAGAAAACAAAAACAGATGGGGGAAGGGAGCTTCTTGCTTTTCTTTTCCTTTTGTTTCTATTTGATAATTACTCCCTACTCTGATGCTTCAGTGTTTTTTTAATCTCCCGTGTTATATTTTTTTGGTGCTACTTGGGCTTTCTGAGGTCCTTTTTGTTTTCATTAAGAACAAAATAGAGTTACTTAATTTTAGATTTGAATGTTAGACACAGAGCTATGAGTCAATGTACTGGTTTGACAAGCTGTATTGTCATATTCACCTGTGCTTTGGAAATTAAAAAGAATTACTTTGTTTTATGTTTGAATGTCAAGCAAAAATAGAATGGGGGAAGGGAGCTCGCAATACAGATTCTAATTGTTACTTGGTGTTTTGATCCTTGTGTCTGCTCTTGTAATAATCTTGTGTGGGTGCCTTCACATGTAATCTATTGCCTCTCTGACATGTTTTGCTACAAAATTATGTCTCGACCATATGTATTTACATTACTGCTGTCAGCTTCTGATATTTAAATTATGATAGGACAATGCCTCTTTAGCTGTAACTGTGATACTCCTGATGTGCAAGTAAACACTACTAGGATAACTAAAAAAATCATGAAATGCGAGCAATTCTTGATTTAAATAGTGTGACCTTACATAATAGGAGCTAATCATTGTGTCGTGTTCAAAATGGGTACTAGAAAAGATAATTGAATAGCAAGTCCTGTAGAGTTACTACCATAAAGTTTATTTCTAACTGCATGATCTGAACTGCACATTCTGAAAGTATATTAGACTCCTGCCCTTGGGAAATTAGACTGCCATAGCAATACTTCTGTAAAAAAAATGCCGTGCTAACTTGACGGTTCAGTTTAAAGCTGTAGGCAGAGGCTTGCGGTAGGGAGGAAATCATTATGCCAGTTGAAAACCAAGCCGTTTATTTGTGGGTGTATGATCTGGACTGTGCTTCTCTGAAAGTATGCTCTTGGGAGATTTAGCTATTGTTGTTTTGCTTGGTAAACAAATGACATGCTAAAATGTTGGTTGTTAGAGCCTCCCTGTTCTTCTAAAAAAATGTTTGGTTGTTAGTACAGAGGTGGTGACACTATTTGGTCCTCTGGTATTGATTCATGATTTGTGCTTAATACATGATGTTGGTATCTGATCACTTTATTGCTCATGCCTCACTTGATGTTGCATGGTGTACAGGCAAAGTGCCAATGGAGTGGCATATATCGTACTTCGCTACTACCTACATGCGATTCCATTTGATTTCACTTTGATTTTGTTTTTCTGCTGATCGTTTCTAGGTGGTTGTTGATGAATCATGTAAGGATGGTGCAGAACTCACAAGAGGGAAAAGACCGAACTGCGGTAACCAAATCAAATAGCTGATAAGGTACAAATTTCTGAAGATATATGGTTTGCCCTAAACAAGCATATACATCATAGTACAAAGGGGAATTACATCTCTATTTTATGTTATGTTTTCTGCTTGCTATCTTGTTCATGGACTCTCTGTAAGTGCGCCTTTCTATTAGCAACCTTAGTGCCAATGACTCAACAGTCAGCTATCAACCAGAATACTAGGGCATTGAGCTTGTTTAAACTGTAGAGTACACATGCATATACTGTTACTCAGACATCAAGAAAACATGAGATAAACATGTATGACGATCTACCATGTTATTACTCAGGTGTTGATTAGGAAGTAGACATAGGTTTAGCAGAGAAGAAGTTTCAGTGATTTATCAGTTCAGGCTATGGAAGTAAACATGAGGCATTGAAGCTAATTTGAATTAGGCGTGATGAACCAAACATTTTTGTAATTGCCATTAGTGGGTCAACAGGGTAGGCATTTTCATGAGACAATATTGATTTTAATGACGGGTAATAATTACACTGCTGCCTTTGTTTCAAAAGTAAAACTTTGCTATCTTTGACCTTGCCTCTAGGAAAAAAAATCAGCTCAAAACTGAAATACTCCGGATTTACTAGATATCTTTTAGACGTAATACTGTGTTGTTTGTGAAGGTTCACTTGGAAGTGGTTGAGGTAGCCTGACCTGGTGAGACCTGGTGACGCGATGCATACATCGGAGGAAGTAGATCTGTGAGTGCGGGAGTGGATCTTGCAATTGAAGTCGTGTCTCCGATGCAGAGGAGCAGCGGCGATGTGGTGGAAACTACAGGGTGAGTGAGAGATTGGAGGAGGGGATTTTTTTTTTTGAGAACTCGCCAAACTTTATTAATTATCAGCAAATGTCATAGGTACACGGTTTGGGTCGTGAGGAATGCCCAACCAAACATGTCTACCTACATCTAGATTACAAGCAAACTTGGCGAGATTATGAGCCTCATAATTATGGTTCCTACGCTCATGGATGAAAAAACAAGAAGTAAAGCTATTACAATGAATTTTGATCTCATGCACTATAGCAGCATTTGTGCCTCCGGTTCCTTTCTCAATATCAGTCACGACTCCCTGGCAATCCGAGGCAACGCATATAGACTGTACTGCAAGATCATCCGCCAAAGATAAGGCTTCACGACACGCATAGGTCTCCAAGACCACGGGGTCATTTATACCTTGGATAACGACAGCCGATGATCTGAGATATAGGCCTGTCTCATCTCTGCACACTGCTGCGACCGCTCCTCCATGGCGTGACCTAGCTACTGCCCTATCCACGTTCACCTTGACGGTGCCAGTCGGGGGAGGCAGCCACCTGTTCACCTGTACAGAGGGAACGCCCGGGGTTCTTCTTCCTTCATCTTTAGTTTGCACTTGCCCTAGTTCCGCAATGAAGTTATTTATGAAAGAAACAGTAAGTTGCGGACTCTGAAATATGGCCTCGTAGACTGCCTTGCGCCTAGCATACCAAATTGACCATAGCGTCACGGCCAGCTTAACGAAAACCGCATGATCCATAGAATCATAGAGCTCAAATAGCCAGAGCCTCGCATTGGGCTCCAAATTATTCGTCATGCGTGCAACCATATCAGCATCTGATAGTGCCCATACACATCTGGACATGGTGCAGGAGACAAGAGCGTGTCTCCACGAGTCAGCGCACCCCACAAGGGGCAAGTGTCTTGTACCGCCATGTTACGCTTCTTCAGAGTATCTGTCGTAGGGAGAGAATGATGGGCAAGTCTCCACAGGAATATTCTGATTTTTGAAGGGATTTTTAATTTCCATAAAACAACCCAAGATTTCTCATCTTGTTGATTCGATGATCCACCCCTTCCCTCTAGCCATTCCTCTCTCTGCAGCTTGGTTTTCAAAATAAATTTATAAGCCGAGCTGACCGAGAACTTGCCCTTTTTGTCTGGATACCAGGCCCAAAAATCGTCAACATTGCGTGTGCATATGGGAATTTTCATAATCGCATTAGCATCCATTGGTATGAAGATCGATCTTACCAAAGCCTCGTTCCACGACGCTGTAGCAGGAGACAGGAGCTCCGCCACCAGCCTTGGGGGATTCGGCACTAGAGACGATACCAGCACCAAAAAAATCGTCAACTATTGCGTGTGCATTATGGGAATTTTCATAATCGCATTTAGCAATCCATGCGTAGAAGATAGTCCTTACCAAAAAGCCTCGTTCCACACCGCTGTAAGCAGGAGACAGGACTCCGCCCACCAGCTTGGGGGATCGGCAACTAGAGATTTATCAGGCTTGGTTACGCGTTTCTTGGGGACCAATTATCAGCCCATATGTCGTACTCTCGACCATTGCCAATACGACGTATAATTCCCTGTTTTAAATAGTCACACCCTTCCTTAAGGACCGCCACACTTGATGAAGGCCTGAACCAATTCCGCCCAACATCGTCGATTAGGAAATAAGCAGACTGAGTATCTCGTACACTCAAAGTATGAGGTTCCTGAAGGATTCTCCATGCCTGTCGTGCCAAAAGAGCCAAGTTAAATATTCCATATCTCTGAAACCAAGACCTCCCAGATGCTTCGGTCTTATCATAACATCCCATGAAACCCAAGCTGGTTTACGTTCTCCCTGTTTGCAACCCCACCAGAACTTGCGAATTATTGATTTGATGTGATCACATAGCCCTCTAGGGAGTTTAAAACAGGACATAGAATAAACAGGGATCGCCTGTGCAACTGATTTAATGAGAACATCTTTGCCACCAGCAGAGAGGCATTTGCACATCCATCCTTTCACTTTGTCCCAAACTCTATCACTAAGGTATTTGAAAGTACCTTTTTTGGAGTGTCCAACGTCTGTTGGCATCCCAAGATATCTATCACTCAATGACTCGTTTGGTACCTGCAAGTAGCCCTTTACCGCAGTGCGCACTATGTCCGGGCAGCCCTTGCTAAAGAAAATTGATGACTTCTCCTTATTGATGCGTTGGCCCGAAGCCAAGCAATATGTATTCAATAGGTTTGACACCTCTTCTGCTCCACTTACACTTGCCCTGAAAAACAGCAGGCTATCATCCGCGAATAAAAGGTGGTTCACTGCCGGGGCCGACGGTGCTACCTTAATACCGCTGAGCTGGGATGACTGGTTCTGGGATTTTAAAAGGCACGAAAGGCCCTCCGCTGCTAACAAGAACAAGTATGGAGAGATCGGATCTCCCTGTCGAATACCTCTTGTAGGTCTAAACTCCTCTGATTTGATTCCATTGAACATAACAGAAAAAGAAACTGAGCTCACCATATTCATGACCACTGATATCCATGGTGCAGCAAAACCCAGCTTCTCCATAATTGACCTTAAGTAACTCCACTCCACTCGATCATACGCCTTCATCATGTCAAGTTTCAAGGCATAAAAGGTGTTGCTCTTCGCTCTATTTCTCTTCATAAAATGCAAACACTCATACGCTGATATAATATTGTCAGTGATAAGCCTTCCGGGAACAAAGGCCGATTGCTCCTCAGAAATAATGTCAGGAAGAATTTGCTTCAAGCGGTTCGCCACAACTTTGGAGGCGATCTTGTAAAAAACGTTACATAAACTGATAGGGCGAAACTGAGAAAGTAGCGTGGGATTCGATACCTTTGGGATGAGCACTAACAGTGTATCATTTAGGCAAGCTGGACTCTCGTCGCCTCTGACAATACTTAGCACAGACTTGGTGACGGCCTCACCACAAATATCCCAATGCCTCTGGAAAAAATGAGCAGGGAATCCGTCAGGACCCGGAGCTTTCGCCGGGAACATCTGGAAGAGTGCCATCTTCACCTCCTTGGCCTCGTAAGGAGCCATAAGCATATCATTCATCGCCGGAGTTACCTTTACAGGAACATGCTCAAGTACATCAGCCACCCCTTGCACACCCTCGGAGGTATATAGGTTCTTGTAAAATTCCAAAGCTAGCTGTTGCATCTCAGACACGTCATCTGTCATTTGTCCGTCTTGCCGTTGCAAAGCTTTAATTAAATTTTTCCGTCGTCTCAGCGAAGCTCTCATATGAAAGTAGTGTGTGTTGCGATCGCCCTCAGCAAGCCATGCCACTCGGGATCGTTGTCTATTGGAGGAGGGGATGGTCATGAAGTAAGTGGATTAACATCGTCTGGTCAAGTAACTTGGGCCAGCCCATTATTGTGAATCTGTCATTTGTCTTCTTGTAAGCCCACAACACGGTTTAAATATGTATTGGGAGTTTCAAGTTTGGGACAACTAAATCAGATAAATGAACGAAATTATAACGCTTATAACGGTTTATAAAATGAAGTAACAAAGTGCATATCCAAGTTTAGTTTTCTTGGAATGTGATTGTTTGTTATTCATTGTTAGGCTTGGCATTTGAATCTTTGTTAGATCTAAAGTGCCTTTGATAGCATGGAATATTTGTACAACGCACTGGAGGCATGGTCTTTCTCAGGATGACTAACAAGGATGATCAGCAAGTGTTTGTTTGCCAAAGTTATGGCGGTTTGAAAAAAGTCGTTGATGCATTGCTGTGGATCTCAAGATGGCTATGTGTTTATATTTTGCATAATCACTCTGAAGGCCATGCTTTATATTTTCTCTGAAATTTGCTCTTGAAGAATCATGTATCTATGTTAGATCCGGTGAGAAAAGGCGGCTTCCAACCAAAGGATGCGGGAGTGTTGGCCATATTTGGTTTTCGACTTGCGTGTCTAAATATTCTCATAATACTTGGCTCCCTCTCGCCCCTTGCGCCATTTGGCGCAACGAGTCATCTAGTTGATGTCATTGACAACTCCCTCACAATTTGAAGCCAGAACCACCTCATGAACATTTAGATCTTCTGCCAAAGCTAATCCCTCCCTGCAAGCAAAGATTTCCAAGATCGTGGGATCAGTAACACCTCCATAGACCACTGCCGAGGACCCCAGATAGTTGCCCTGCTCATCTCGACATAGTGCAGCCACAGCTCCGCCGAAGGGGCGGCGTGCTGGGCGTTGGAGCGCGGCGAGGTAGCCGCCGAATGGGGGCTGGGCTGGATGTAGATGTATTTGAGACCCAATTTATTTAGCGTTTTCTAGTTAACTGGAGGGAAAAGTAAGCGCGAAAATTAGAGCTTTTGCGCCAGAATTAATTTTTCACCATCGAGAACTAGAGGGAAATTTGGATCTATTTTTTATCGAAGGAAAACTGGACGGAAATTGTTTTGGAAGATCTGCGACATTGTTACATATACTTACTTGTTTGGCATGGAAATTTCCCAAAAAGTGTTTTTGGCATGGAAAATTAGAGCATATTTTATATATTAATTATTGAAAGGGAAATTGGATACATCTAAATAGTAAGGACTTTATAAAATTGATTTACGTAAAATATAACACGGTTTTCCTAGGCTAACTAGTTGATATAAAAAATCATTGAGCTTGCAGCTTCGATGGGCCTTGGAGAATATTGTGATCGGGAGATCCCCGATGTTGGGACGATGGACGTGCTGGTGTTGTCATGAACATCCGCGATCAGCTGATAGATCTCGCTCCTGATCGGTCGCCTCGACCAAGATCACGTCATTCCCACACGACTTCCCATGGAAAGTACGACCGATGTGGGAGAAAATTGCGACCGACAATGCTAGAAGTTGCGACCGGCCCGGAACATGTTATGACCAGCGAGGTCGGTGACTTTTGATCGGTACTAAGAGCGAAGACGGTGGTGCTACAAAGTGGCGACGGCGATATGCGTCAGCTGCAACCAGCTGCCGGCGGTGTTGTAACGACATATTTGAGAGGCTGTCACATTAATCTAGTCTCTTCCTTCCTTCCACCTCCATGACGACAGAGAATAAGGGGCGGGTATCCCAACTACACCCAGGGTTTAAAAACCGACCATATTGGCAGTCGTACCGGAAAAAGGAAACCTATGACCTCAATGATTGGTTAAAGAAACACATTGTAATTCTACCGCCTGATCTCGCTCCTGATCGATCGCCTCAACCAAGATCACGTCATTCCCACACGACTGCCCAGGGAAGCTTTGGCCGGTGTGGGAGAAAGCTACAACTGTCAATGATAGAAGCTGCGACCGACCCGGGAGCATGTTGTGACCAGCAAGGTCGGAAACTTCTGATTGGTGTTGAGACCGCATGCGGTGGTGGTACAAAGTGGCGACAACGAGATGCGTTAGGTACGACCGACCACCGACAGTGTTCTAACGACAAATCTGGGAGGCTGCCACATTAAACTAGTTTCCTCCTTCCTTCCACCACCATGGCGATAGAGAATAAGGGGAGGGTATCTCAGCTACACCCATGGTTTAAAAAACTGACTGTTGGTTACAGAAAAACATTGTAATTCTGTCTAGGACGTTTACTGATTGACTTTACACCAGTCAACTGAGTCCATGAACGTGGAGATACGCAGCTGATGAGCCTTCGCTGAAGGGAGGGGCAAATGGGCCGGCCCAGCTGATGAGTTCTATTGATAGAGTCACAACCAGATAGTTGAAGTATCAAACTTATTTCGAAAATTATAAAAAAATATAGAAATTGAGCAATTTGTAAAATTCCGTTGAACATTTTATTAATGTATGACGAACATTTTTAATAACGATGAATTTTTTAATACACGGTGAACATATTTGTAAAAAATGAGTATATGCATTGAACAATTTTTTAATACGCATTGAACATTTAAGAAAATATGTTGAACAATTCTTGAATACACATTGGAATTTGTTTATGGTAATATACACAGAACAAATTAAAAAAATAGAGTGAACATTTGTATATTTGGTGAACAACTTCTAATACACGCAATGAACATTGTATAAGACACGAAAAAGGTAATTAAAAAAGTAAAATAAAATAAATAGAAACCGAAACAAAACAAAATAAATAGAAAAGAAGTGAACCGCGTAGCAACCATAGGCCGGCCCAAATTGTGGCGTCGGCAGCTCAAGCTTCAGGAAGACCCACCCTATTAGACGCTTCAGGTGCCCGTTACAAGTGTTTTTGCAAACAGGCGCCTGAAGCGCCCCCGTGATGGGCCGGCCCATCTAACATTTGTTTTCATGTGTCTTAACAAAATATTTAAATACACATTGCATATTTTTGTGATATACACTAAAAAATGTTTAAATATGCATTGAACATTCTTTTGAATATATGTTGAACAATTTTAAAATACACAATGAAAATTTTATTAAATATGTTGAACATTTTCTTAAATATACGATGAACATTTTTTATATAAATATGCAATGAACTGCGTATAATACACGAAAAATAAACAAAAATAAAAAAAAGACGAAAAAGAAAAGAATAGAAATAGAAAAATGAAATGAAGGAAACAGGAAAAAGAAGAAAAAACATTGCGACTGTGGGCCAGCCCAAATGGGGCGTCGGGTGTGCAGGTTTCAGCGAAGCCATGTCCTTTGACGCCTGCGGGCGTCAAATAGGATCTGCCTTGAGAATGAATCAAGCGACTTCGCTCCTAAGGGTGGGTACGCTGGTGTAACCATCAGGCCACCCCGTTCGGATCAAAATTTTAATTTTTCATCTCTTTGATGCTTTTTTTTCATTTTTTTTCTCTTTTTCCTGATTCGATGATTTTTCTCAAATATGTCAACATTTATTTAAATCCATGAACTTTTCCAAAAATTGTATTAAAAATTTATAAATTGATGACCATTTTTTCAAAACCCATAATGTTTTTTAATTTGGATGAACTTTTTAAAAATTATGAGATTTTTGATAAATCCATGAATATTTTGTGAATTTTGATGAACTATTTTTCAAATTCAACGAACCTTCTTTAAACTCGGTGCACTTTTTTCACATGGATATTTTTTTTCGAAATTGATGAACTTTTTCCATTTTTGAACTTTTTTCAGAATTCATTGTTTTTTTGGGAATTTCGTTTCAAATAATTAATTCTGGGTTTATAATATATCCTTTTCTCGGTAACGGTTTATAATATATCTCTAGGAGAAGGGTCAAATAGGCCTTGTTTCTTAAAGTGGACTAGCTTGGCAGCTTGGTGTGGTGGTTCTGACGTTGTTTACTCTTCATTTAGGTTAGCACCAACTAGCGTTCCCAAAGCTTCAGCGAAGCCACGGCTATTTGACGCATGTGGGCGTCAGATAGGATCTGCCTCTTCCTAGTTCGCCCCCTCCTGATCACAAATTGCAAGCCCAATTGGTATTGGGTTGTTGGGCATGCGGCTGCTCAAGGTCAACGATCCTATTCCTAGTTTCACATGATTTTTTTATTTCGCTAGAAGAACACTTTTTTTATATAGTTTACTACTTTTCCCCTAAAAGGCCGACATACTTAAAAACCTGGACAAGGCCTCGGTTCCCTTTTTTCGGTCGGACCGCCGGCCCGGTTCTTAAAACCATGTTCAAATTTAAGCTCTTGTTTGATGTTGATCTTCCACTCTTGTGAGTATTGACGTCAAATATTTAATTTCATATGATCATCTCAAGGTGTGCATTTTGCATTTATGGTCGCCGAGTCATCCAAAAATTCACATAAAAAATAAGGTTAATATGATATTCACTGCAACCATACCAAAAAATAGTTTGGTATTTACCAACCAAATTGTATTGTTTTTCATACCATATTACCAAAGAATGAAAATACTATTTACGAAAACAAAACATATTGAAAAAATCATGGTGACTCACGGGTCTTTCTAGTTCCGCCTAGAATAGGGATTGTAACACTATGTATCAGCCATGATTATGTGTTACTATAGTTGATCTACGTAACACATTTCACTAACACATATTTATATGTTACCATTCCAAAAACTATGTAACACATTCGACCAACATATACTTATATGTTACTATTACAATATCACTGTAACACATTTATGGCCGTATATAGTATGTGTTACTGCCTGTCGTTCGACACAAAATGATGTGTTACATTAATTTCCCTTGTCACACATTTTTCAATCTGTTACATGATTGTGTTACATAAAGTCTGTTTTGTTGTAGTGCCACCAAAATCTCGCACAGGCTACCTGCTCAAGGGCAGGTCATCCCCACTCCCGAACCCAACGAGAGTGCCGTATTTGTTTCCCACTTCCTCCGAGGGCTGGGCTTTAGTCTTGATCCCTTTGTTAGAGGGCTTATGTTCTATTACGGGCTTGATTTCCACGATCTAGCTCCAGATTCCATCCTTCACATCTTGCCGTTTATCGTCGTATGTGAGGCCTTCCTCCGCATCACCCCACACTTCGGCTTATGGCTCAAGACCTTCAATGTGAAGCCGAAGGCGATCGATGGGCGACACGCAGAATGCGGAGGTGCCATAATAGGCAAAGGCGCCGATGCTTCATGGCCAAAGGGTTCCTTCCTGGAGGTGTCCAACTTATGGCAGCGGGAGTGGTTTTACATCACAGCTCCCGAAGTACGAAGTGGGCAGCTGCCCCCACCTTCCGCTTGGCCCCCCCGCTGCAACTGGCGTCATGGGTCAACAAGGGGCTGGACTGGGGGCCAGTTAATGACGTGCTGACATTGCAAAGTCGCATCCGAGATCTCCTTAAGAGGGATGTCAGTCTTGTCAAGTTAATGCAAGTTATGCTAGTTCGTCGGGTCCTGCCATGCCAACGTCGATCTCTTCGTATGTGGGAGTTCAACCCGGAAGGACCGCAAACTATTCAGCAATTCTTCGGCGTGACGCTCGAAGAGACGTATGTATTGTTTTTCGAATCACGAATAAAGTGTCCGGACACCACCGAGGATGCGGGTCTCAACTGGAACCGTCTAGATACCCACATAAGTAATTTTGCGGCCGAACATGCTGTCTTTCTATTTGTCACAACATCATTCTGAAAAAATCGCTCTTGGCCAGGACTGGATAAGAAAGGCGGAGATGATCAGGTGTTCGGCCCCCCTTACCGAAGGCTCACGGGATCCTGTACTAGCCAGGATGCTTGAGCACGCACCTTATCAAGTGCCATCAGGGGAAGATAAAGGGAGGAATAAAGAAGCCGATGGCGGGCTTCACGCATTACTCATCCAAACCGGGGGACTTAGTGTCTCCGCGAAGGAGGATAATCGGGGATAAGAATCTAGAATCCCCTCTCCCCAAGGAAGGAAAAGGACCACCTCTAAAGACTTGGAAACGAAGGTTTCCAAACGAGGGAAGAAACCTTTGCCAGGGGGCCCTGCCCCGGAGGGCGTCCTTACCGCACAGTGCCTGCAAGGGGGCCAGCCCTCCACCGAGCTGTAAGTGAACAAGAGTACTTTTGGTAAATATATCCTGCTTTATCTCTGAGGACAATAACCGGAGGCCCAGCCCAGAATTGCTGTTTTTTTGCCTGTTTTAGGGTTTCGAAGAAAAGAAATATCAAACGGAGTCCAAACGGAATGAAACCTTCGGGAACGTGATTTTCTCAACGAACAAGACTCGGGAGACTTGGACCCTATGTCAAGACACAAAAGAGGAGGCCACGAGGTAGGGGGCGCGCCTGGGCGCGCCCTCCACCCTCGTGGGCCCCCTGTTTTTTACAGCGCTTGTTGGGAGGCAACCCAATTTTATTTTTATTCCTTGCTTTTTGCTCCTGTTTAGTAATAAATAATTTATCTAGCCTCTGTTTTGGTTGTGTTTTTTTGTGTTTAATTAGTGTTTTTGCTAAGTAGAACCATTGGGAAGACTTGGGGAAAGTCTTGTTACACTTGCTGTAAAAAACAGAAACTTTAGCGCTCACGAGAACTGCTGCAATTTTTATTTGGAGAGTGATATTTAGTTAATTATTTTTGAAGATGATTAATAGATAAATTCCTCACGTTCAGCAATTTATTTTAGAATTTTTGGGGTTCCAGATCGTGCGCTAGCTACAGATTACTACATACTGTTCTGTTTTTAACAGATTCTGTTTCTCGTGTGTTGTTTGCTTATTTTGATGAATCTAGGGCTAGTAAAATAGTTTATAAACCATAGAGAAGTTGGAATACAGTAGGTATAACACCAATATAAATAAAGAATAAGTTAATTACAGTACCTTGAAGTGGTCTTTTATTTTCTTTTGCTAACGGAGCTCACGAGATTTTCTACTTTAAGTTTTGTGTTGTGAAGTTTTCAAGTTTTGGGTAAAGATTTGATGGATTATGGAACAAGGAGTGGCAAGAGCCTAAGCTTGGGGATGCCCATGGCACCCCCAAGATAATCTAAGGACACCTAAAATCCAAAGCTTGGGGATGCCCCGGAAGGCATCCCCTCTTTTGTCTACTTCTATCGGTAACTTTACTTGGAGCTATATTTTTATTCGCCACATGATATGTGTTTTGCTTGGAGCGTCTTGTATTATTTGAGTCTTTAATTTTTAGTTTACCACAATCATCCTTGCTGTACACACCTTTTGAGAGAGCCATACATGATTTGGAATTTGTTAGAATACTCTATGTGCTTCGCTTATATCTTTTGAGTTATATAATTTTGCTCGAGTACTTCACTTATATCTTTTAGAGCACGGTGGTGGATTTTGTTTTATAGAAACTATTGATCTCTCATGCTTCACTTAGATTATTTTGAGAGTATTAAATAGCATGGTAATTTGCTTAAAATCCTAATATGCTAGGTATTCAAGATTAGTAAAATTTTCTTATGAGTGTTTTGAATACTAAGGGAAGTTTGATGCTTGATGATTGTTTTGAGATATGGAGGTAATAATATCAAAGTCGTGCTAGTTGAGTAGTTGTGAAATTGAGAAATACTTGTGTTGAAGTTTGCAAGTCCCGTAACATGCACGTATGGTAAACGTTATGTAACAAATTTGAAACATGAGGTGTTATTTGATTGTCTTCCTTATGAGTGGCGGTCGGGGACGAGCGATGGTCTTTTCCTACCAATCTATCCCCCTAGGAGCATGCGCGTAGTACCGAGGTTTTTGATGACTTGTAGATTTTTGCAATAAGTATGTGAGTTCTTTATGACTAATGTTGACTCCATGGATTATACGCACTCTCACCCTTCCATGCTTGCTAGCCTCTTCGGTACCGTGCATTGCACTTTCTCACATTGAGAGTTGGCGCAAACTTCGCCGGTGCATCCAAACCCCGTGATATGATACACTCTTTCACACATAAACCTCCTTATATCTTCCTCAAAACAACCACCATACCTACCTATTATGGCATTTCCATAGCCATTCCGAGATATATTGCCATGCAACTTTCCACCATTCCGTTCATCATGACACATTCATCATTGTCATATTGCTTAGCATGATCATGTAGTTGACATAGTATTTGTGGCAAAGCCACCGTTTAGAATTCTTTCATACATGTCACTCTTGGTCCATTGCATATCCCGGTACATCGCCGGAGGCATTCATATAGAGTCATCTTTTGTTCTAGTATCGAGTTGTAATCATTGAGTTGTAAATAAATAGAAGTGTGATGATCATCATTTTAGAGCATTGTCCCAAGTGAGGAATATATAAAAAAAGAAGAAAGATAAATGTCATAAAAAAAGAGAAGGCCCCCAAAAAAATGAGAGAAAAAGAGAGAAGGGACAATGTTACTATCCTTTTCCACACTTGTGCTTCAAAGTAGCACCTTAATCTTCATGATAGAGAGTCTCTTGTTTTGTCACTTTCATATACTAGTGGGAAATTTTCATTATAGAACTTGGCTTGTATATTCCAACAATGGGCCTCCTCAAGTGCCCTAGGTCTTCGTGAGCAAGCAAGTTGGATGCACACACACTTAGTTTTCTTTTGTTGAGCTTTCATACATTTATAGCTCTAGTGCATCTGTTGCATGGCAATCCCTACTCCTTGCATTAACATCAATCGATGGGCATCTCCATAGCCCATTGATTAGCCTCGTTGATGTGAGACTTTCTCCCTTTTTTGTCTTATCCACATAACCCCCCTCATTATATTCTATTCCACCCATAGTGCTATGTCCATGGCTCGCGCTCATATATTGCGTGAAAGTTTATAAGTTTGAGATTACTAAAGTATGAAACAATTGCTTGGCTTGTCATCGGGGTTGTGCATGATGAGAACATTCTTGTGTGACGAAAATGAAACATGACTAAACTATATGATTTTGTAGGGATGAAATTTCTTTGGCCATGTTATTTTGAGAAGCCATAATTGCTTAGTTAGTATGCTTGAAGTATTAATATTTTTATGTCAATATGAACTTTTGTCTTGAATCTTTCGGATCTGAATATTCATACCACAATTAAGAAGAATTACAGTAAAATTATGCCAAGTAGCACTCCGCATCAAAAATTCTGTTTTTATCATTTACCTACTCGAGGACGAGCATGAATTAAACTTGGGGATGCTTGATTCGTCTCCAACATATCTATAATTTTTGATTGCTCCATGCTATATTATCTACTGTTTTGGACATTATTGGGCTTTATTATCCACTTTTATATTATTTTTGGGACTAACCTATTAACCGGAGGCCTAGCCCAGAATTGCTGTTTTTTGCCTGTTTTAGGGTTTCGAAGAAAAGGAATATCAAACGGAGTCCAAACGGAATGAAACCTTCGGGAACGTGATTTTCTCAACGAACAAGACTCGGGAGACTTGGACCCTATGTCAAGACACAAAAGAGGAGGCCACGAGGTAGGGGGCGCGCCTACCCCCCAGGCGCGCCCTCCACCCTTGTGGGCCCCCTGTTGCTCCACCGACGTACTCCTTCCTCCTATATATACCTACGTACCCCCAAACGATCAGAGACGGAGCCAAAACCCTAATTCCACCGCCGCAACTTTCTGTATCCACGAGATCCCATCTTGGGGCCTGTTCCGGAGCTCCGCCGGAGGGGGCATCGATCACGAAGGGCTTCTACATCAACACCATAGCCCTTTGATGAAGTGTGAGTAGTTCACCTCAGACCTACGGGTCCATAGTTATTAGCTAGATGGCTTCTCTTCTCTCTTTTTGGATCTCAATACAATGTTCTCCCCCTCTCTTGTGGAGAACTATTCGATGTAATCTTCTTTTTGCGGTGTGTTTGTTGAGACCGATGAATTGTGGGTTTATGATCAAGTTTATCTATGAACAATATTTGAATCTCCTCTGAATTCTTTTATGTATGATTGGTTATCTTTGCAAGTCTCTTCGAATTGTCAATTTGGTTTGGACTACTAGATTGATCTTTCTTGCAATGGGAGAAGTGCTTAGCTTTGGGTTCAATCTTGCGGTGTCCTTTCCCAGTGACAGTAGGGGCAGCAAGGCACGTATTGTATTGTTGCCATCGAGGATAACAAGATGGGGTTTTCATCATATTGCATGAGTCTATCCCTCTACATCATGACATCTTGCTTAAGGCGTTACTCTGTTTTTAACTTAATACTCTAGATGCATGCTGGATAGCGGTCAATGAGTGGAGGAATAGTAGTAGATGCAGGCAGGAGTCGGTCTACTTGTCTCGGACGTGATGCCTATATACATGATCATACCTAGATATTCTCATAACTATGCTCAATTCTGTCAATTGCTCAACAGTAATTTGTTCACCCACCGTAGAATACTTATGCTCTCGAGAGAAGCCACTAGTGAAACCTATGGCCCCCGGGTCTATCTTCATCATATTAATCTCCTACTACTTAGTTATTTCCTTTGCTTTTTTACTTTGCCTTTATTTTACTCTGCATCTTTATCACAAAAATACCAAAAAAATTATCTTATCATATCTATCAGATCTCACTCTCGTAAGTGGCCGTGTAGGGATTGACAACCCCTATTCGTGTTGGTTGCGAGGATTTATTTGTTTTGTGCAGGTACAAGGGACTCGCGCGTAACCTCCTACTGGATTGATACCTTTGTTCTCAAAAACTAAGGGAAATACTTACGCTACTTTGCTGCATCATCCCTTCCTCTTCGGGGAAAACCAACGCAGTGCTCAAGAGGTAGCAGAGAGCAACATAAAGAGTCTGGGATTGTCTGGTGCACAACCGGACGCACTAATGGGTCTTTTGGAGCAAGCGGCTATCTCAGAGGTGCATCATACTTTAATGGGTACGGTGGTTGAGAGGATTTCATCCGCTAAAAGCGGGTTGCATGAGGCTTTTACGAGCCTGCAAAGAGGCTTTGAGGTACGCAATGTAATATATAATTTTTTGATGGTACCGCACATGCTAGGTGTGCTCTATACAGATAGTAGCCCCTGAGACTCTGGTTGCTGTCCAGAGGCGGCAAACAGAGGATCATAGTCCCAGGTAATGATCGCATTGCTTTCATGTGCAGGCGGCTGAGGGTCCGGTGGCTGGGCGGACTGCTGAGTTTGCCGGACTGAGGCGACAACTTGATGCGGCAGATGCCGACATTGCGCTTGTGAACAAGCGGCTTAACGAGGCACATGGTATGTATCTTCGGGTGGTCAACAAATATTAAGAGGAGCATGATGCTAGTATCTATAATATGCTGTGACTGCAGATGGAGCTACCGCCGTGGAGACCCTTCGGGCGGAACTTGCCCGAGCCAAGGAACAAGCCAGGAGAAGTGATGCGGCCGTGCTAAAGGCGGCCGAAGACTTGAGAGCCGAACAGGCTGCTCATCGCCAGAGCAAAGATAAAATAGCCAAGATGGCTGTTGAGCTGAAAGATGCCGCCGGCCGATATGAGCTTCTTGAAAAGGGAAGCCAAGCGAGAGCGGCTGACCTGAAGAAAGCCGTGGAAGCAGCCAAGGAAACCCGCTCTAAAATCTGAGCGGCGAAGGAGGAGCTCCGTCAAGCCGGAGATATCACGGCTGGGAAGCCTTTTTTGTTGCGGACGAAGTTCGGAGATCCGAAGTATGCCCCTCTGGATCAATTATGGAGTGCTGCAGATGCGTACTTGGACTTGGCAATGAGTGTTGCTGATGCGACTGGGTTTTTCAAAGATCAGAAAGATCATGAAGTGGAAAGTTTGTTCTGGTCGCAGTTCAGTGCTCCAACGCGTCCGTTGCTGTTAAATGAACAAATGGCCGAGTGGGCTGAGCTCCATAGGTTGTCCGGACTTGCCATGAGGTCTATCATGGATCATCTTTGGCCAAAGGGACCAAGGCCGAATAGTTATTTTGGTTTAGTGCAACGATTCCTTGGTGCTGTGACACACATCGACGCTGTAAAGAGGTCGGCGTGCATAGAGGGTGCGCGGATGGCTCTTGCCCGTGTTAAGACATACTGGGCAGAGATGGAGGCCACCGCTATTGCAACCCAGGATCCGGCCGTAGGCCAGGTCTCGGCTGAGTACTATTTTGAAGAAGTCCTAGAAGGCGCTCGTTTAATAGAGGCTCAATGCTCGAAGAGTATCATGTTCGAGTGACATGTATCCCAATTGTAAAAACAATGCTATTTGGATTATAAAGGCTATGTTTATACTTTTGCCTGAAAGTATTATGATGCCTCCTGTGCGGCCATTTATGTATGTATATAACCTAAAAGTTTGCAGTCGTCGGCTTCAGCCCCCCCACACATAATGCGGGGGTGTTCGGAAAAGCGCGTATTCACACTTGACCCAACGTCTTGGTCCATTAAGGAGGTGCTAGCGCGACGAACAAGGCAATCAGACTATATAGCTTTAACACTTTCACTTAGCCATAGGAGTTTGACGGCGGGGCTACTATATAGCCCTTGGTACTTCCGCGCTCATCCGAATACGGTGTGCGTACATACATGACCGGGAAACCGGTCCTCCGTTTATGTGGAGGAATCGCGAAGATTCCGCTGAGTCATCGAGTGGTTGACCAGTCTCCCGCTTTATCATGACAATCAGTTTTCGGCTTTCTCTACTGAGGTGCTCATCCAGATGAACCAGGGCACAATCGCAGTAGTTCTCCCGGTGCCACCTTAGCCGATAGAGCGGAACGTAAGGTAGCAAAACACGGGAGCCGGGAAAACCCAACTATTGACCAAAGACATGATTCGGAGCTGATGCATATAAGGCCAAACTCGCGACGCCGAACACTCCCTAAGGTATTCGGACTTTACAACATATACTGGGCTGAGTAACACCCTCGATAATGAGCCCTGAATTTCCAGGTACTTGCATTAGTCTGACGTGACGAAATGTCAATAACACTAGCATCCCTTTCGGTTGTGTTGAGTATCCGGAGGGAGTGAAGCAACAAGAGACAGTAAAAAAGGTTTACACATGGTCTTAATCTAAAAAGAAGCCTTTGAGCGGGGCCCTGCTGCACGTCTGTGCCTGTGTCTCCATTGTGCCGTATTCTGGAAGGGTGTAGCATGATGATCATCTGTAAAAGAGAAAAACGCAGGTGAAAGTTTTTGTGTGAAAAATTGGTTATTCTTAATGAACCATTAAAATACAATCTAAATAGGGTCAAGCCGAACTGTAGCCCTTTTTAGTTTTTACATGCGGGGAGCCCCTAGCACCACCTATGGGGTGTATCCATTGACCCAATCTCAGGTTTATCTGAGCTGTTACAGTTAGTGGTGCGCCGGACTCGTCTAACCGTGTCTGCGGTCTTGACGACCGATCATTTCTTCTGGTTGGAGAGGCCGTTCAGTGGTTGGCTGCTAGAGCCGCCACGTATTCCTCCTTATGTGAGGAAAGCTCTGTGTTTCTGCTAACTATGATGATGCCACGTGGACCGGGCATCTTAAGCTTCAGATAAGCGTAATGCGGTACTGCATTAAAACGAGCGAAGGCCGTTCTCCCGAGTAGTGCGTGATGGCTGCTTCGGAATGGAGCGATGTCGAAGGTTAATTCTTCGCTTCGGAAGTTGTCGGGAGAACCGAATACAACCTCTAGTATTACCTCTGGGCCTGGTATTACTCCTTTGAAGGTAGTATTACTTTGGCTGATTCTTGTTGGGTCTATCCCCATTTTGCGGACGGTGTCCTGATATATCAGATTAAGACTACTGCTGCCGTCCATACGGACTCGGGTGAGATGGTATCCGTCAATTATTGGGTCTAGCACCAAGGCAACCGATCCTCCGTGCCGGATACTAGTCGGGTGATCCCCGTGATCAAAAGTGATCGGGCAGCCGACCAAGGGTTGAACTTGGGGGTGACGGGCTCCACGGCGTATACGTCTCGGGGTGCGCGCTGGCGCCTCCTCTTTGGTATGTGAGTTGCGTAAATCATGTTCACTGTTTTGACCTTTGGTGGGAATTTTTTCTGTCCCCCAGTGTTCGGCTGGCGAGGCTCATCCTCGCCTTCGCTTGGTGCCTCCCTCCCCTTATGTTCGGCGTTTAGCTTGCCAGCCTACTTGAAGACCCAGCATTCTCTGTTGGTGTGATTTGCAGGTTTGTCGGAGGTGCCATGAATCTGACATAATCTGTCTAGAATCTTGTTTAGGCTGGACGGTCCATCTCTGTTGCCTTTAAATGGCTTTTTCTGTTGACCAGGTCGAGAGCCCCTGAATCCGGCATTTACCGCCGTGTTGTCTGGGCTGTATTCGTTGTTTCGACGCTTGCTTTTATTGCGTCGTGGTTTCCCGTTGCCATCCCTGACTTCGGATGTGCCTGGGTTGCTGGTGCCGCTACGGGCCAGCTAGCTGTCTTCGCCCGCGCAAAAGCGGGTCATAAGGCTTGTAAGGGCTGTCATTGTCCTCGGTTTTTCCTGGCCGAGGTGTCTGGCGAGCCATTCACCCCGGACACTATGCTTGAAAGCCGCTAAGGCTTCGGCATCCGGGCAGTCGACGATTTGATTCTTCTTCGTGAGAAATCTGTTCCAAAGCTTTCGGACTGACTCTCCGGGCTGTTGAATTATGTGACTTAAATCGTCTGCGTCCGGAGGTCGGACATAGGTCCCTTGAAAATTGGCCCTAAAAGCATCCTCAAGCTCTTCACATCTTCCAATTGAGTTTTCGGGAGGCTTTTCAGCTAGTGCCGAGCTGGTCCTTTCAACTTGAGGGGCGGGTATTTGATGGCGTGGAGATCATCTCCGTGAGCCATGTGGATGTGAAGGATAAAGTCCTCAATCCAGACCCCAGGGTCTGTCGTTCCGTCGTATGCCTCTATGTTCACGGGTTTGAATCCCTCTGGAAATTCATGGTCCAGCACCTCGTCGGTGAAGCATAGGGGGTGCGCGGCACCCCTGTATTTGGATGTGTCATGGAATTCTTCGGACGGTTGTAGCGTTTGGTTTTGATTCCGAGCTGTTATTCAGTCAGTATAGTCGTTTGGGCGGCCATGATTCTATGCCGGAGCGCGCTTCCTAGATCCATAGACGGACCTGGCCATACCGGCTTTTTTGTGCAGGTCGTCACGTAAATTGTGTGCTGACTTATGTGCGACGTCGTTAGCCGCCCTGTCGCGGCCACGGTGTGGTCGATCCGGCTGATCGACCGTTTTATTTTTCGGCTGAATGGGCTCTAAAGCCTCGTCGTCGAATTCAGACAGCAGCTTGCGCTTTGGATAGCTCTTTGTGTGGCGACTACCGCCGTACTTTTCTTCAGTGTCAAGCACTTTGTTCCATCTGCTATTGAGCGTATTCTGCGCGGCCTTAAGACTTTGCTTCTGCTTCTTCAGGCTCCTCGCGGTGGCGATAAGCCTTCTATGGTGGTTCTGTTGTTCCAATTGCCTTTCCGGGATGATGTGTGCATCGTCGTCCGGAATGTTCTCCTCTTCGAAGACATGTTGATGAGCATTACCCTCGGCGTCGCCGTGATCGGACAGCGGCTCTGTACTATGTTCACCGTCCGCTGGCTCATCCTGCTCCATCGTTGGGTCCATGTGGTCGTCGTTTCCTTTGGAGTCGACCGGGGTATTATTCTTTCTTGCATTGTTATCGCTGTTTTTGCTAAGGCGGGATTTCGAGCGGCGCCTACGTCGTCGCTTTGGTTGCTTCTCGAGGGGACTATCCTTCGCTGCATCCTCCCGTTCCTCATCGTTGTTTTCTTTGGGTGTATCCACCATGTATATATCGTGTGATGAAGTGGCTGTCCAGCGCCCTATGGGCGGTGGTTCCTGTTTCTCTTCTACATCATCGTCCATACAGTCGATGTCTTCGGAGTCAAAATCAAGCATGTCGGTTAAGTCGTCGACAGTGGCTATTAAGTGGGTGGTGGGTGGGGAACGAATTCCTTTGTCGTCCGCTTCCCACTCGAGCCGGACATAGTTCGGCCGAGGGTCTCCTAACAAGGAGAGAGACCTCAATGAATCTAGCACATCGCCCAAGGGCGAGTGCTAAAAAATATCTGCGGAGGTAAACTCCATGATCAGTGCCCAATCAGATTGGATAGGCACGGATGCAGGCGGTTTGGAACCTGTGGCCGGGGACGAATCCAAGGGTCCGGTAACACAGGTCTCATAGGAGGTGAAGTCAGTATTCGGCTCTATTGCCGCTGAGTGTGCGGCCTCGTGGCGGGGTCCATCCACCCGTCCTCAGAAGACATGATCTGCTCCGGATTGAGGGCCGGAGTGGCCACAAGTGTGATCTCCCGAACACCGTCCGACGACAGAGCTAAGTCATGCTCATCGTGACTGTGCGGCGCACCTGACATGGGCTCGAATCCGTCGAAGATCAAGTCTCCGCGGATGTCGGCAGTATAGTTCAAGCTTCCAAACCCGACCTGATGGCCAGGGGCGTAGCTCTCGATCTGCTCCAGATGGCCAAGCGAGTTGGCCCGCAGTATGAAGCCGCCGATTATGAAGACCCGTTCGGGGAGAAAAACCTCACCCTAGATCGCATCGTTGCCGATGATCGAAGGAGCCATCAAGCCTTTACACGACGACACAGTGGAACTCTCAATGAAAGCACCAATGTCGGTGTCAAAACCGGCGGATCTCGGGTAGGGGGTCCCGAACTGTGCGTCTAAGGCTGATGGTAACAGGAGGCAGGGGACATAATGTTTACCCAGGTTGGGGCCCTCTCGATGGAGGTAATACCCTACTTCCTGCTTGATTGATCTTGATGATATGAGTATTACAAGAGTTGATCTACCACGAGATCATAGAGGCTAAACCCTAGAAGCTAGCCTATGATTATGATTGTCCTTCTACGGACTAAACCCTCCAGTTTATATAGACACCGGAGGGGGCTAGGGTTACACGGAGTCGGTTACAGAGAAGGAGATCTACATATTCGAATCGCCAAGCTTGCCTTCCAAGCTTGCCTTCCACGCAAAGGAGAGTCCCACCCGGACACGGGACGAAGCCTTCAATCTTGTATCTTCATGGTCCAATAGTCCGGCTATCCGAGGACCCCCTAATCTAGGACTCCCTCACCCGTGGAGGCATCTTGCTTGCCTGGAAAAGCAGGGAGGTGACCATATCGGACCCTAAGTTCACGTCAAACACATTGACGGCCAAGGTGTCCACCCCCTCTAGCGCACGGACGCCGTGGTGGATTACCGTGGTTTATGGGCCGCAGCTAGACGCCAACAAGATCGCCTTCTTACAGGAGCTACGCGACGTCCGGCCAGCTTGCGATGGCCCCTGGATGCTTTGCGACGACTTTAACCTCATTTACCGCGACGAAGACAAGAGCAACGGCAACCTGAATTGCCACATGATGGGTCATTTCTGGCGTACAATCAATGACCTCATGCTCAAAGAGGTCCACCTCAATGGCCGTCGTTACACGTGGTCCAACGGGCAGTCACCCCAACCCTGGTGCACCTCGACCGCGTCCTCTGCACCCCCGACTGGGAGGAACTGCATGGGGAGTGCCACCTTCGATGCCTCGCCTCCGTTGTTTCCGATCACAACCCCTTGCTGCTTGATGATACTTCCTTTTTGCATCATGCATTTATATCGATATTTATTGCATTATGGCCTGTTATTACACATTATGTCACAATACTTATGCCTATTCTCTCTTATTTTACAAGGTTTACATGAAGAGGGGGAACGCCGACAGCTGGAATTCTGGGCTGGAAAAGAAGCAAATATTAGAGTCCTATTCTGCACATCTCCAAAAGTCCTGAAACTCCACGGGAATTATTTTCAGAATATATACAAAATATTGGGCGAAAGAAGTACCAGAGGGGGGCCACCCACCGTCCATGAGGGTGGGGGGCGCGCCCCCTGCCTCGTGGGCCCCCGGGTGGCCCTCTGATGCCCATCTTTGGCTATATGGAGTCTTTTGTCAAGGAAAAAAAATCATAAGCAAGCTCACGGGACGAAACTCTGCCGCCACGAGGCAGAACCAATCTAGGGCTCCGGCGGAGCTGTTCTGCCAGGGAAACTTCCCTCCATGAGGGGGAAATCATCACCATCGTCATCACCAACGATCCTCTCATTGGGAGGGGGTCAATATCCATCAACATATTCACCAGCACCATCTCATCTCAAACCCTAGTTCATCTCTTGTATCCAATCTTTGTATCCAAACCTCAGATTGGTACCTGTGGGTAGCGAGTAGTGTTGATTACTCCTTGTAGTTGATGCTAGTTGGTTTACTTGGTGGAAGATCATATGTTCAGATCCATTATGCATATTAATACCCCTCTGATTATGAACATGAATATGTTTTGTGAGTAGTTATGTTTGTTCCTGAGGACACGGGAGAAGTCTTGCTATAAGTAGTCATGTGAATTTGGTATTCGTTCGATATTTTGATGAGATGTATGTTGCCTTTCATCTAGTGTTGTCATGTGAATGTCGACTACATGACACTTCACCATTGTTTGGGCCTAGAGGGAGGCATTGTGAAGTAATAAGTAGATGATGGGTTGCTAGAGTGACATAAGCTTAAACCTTAGTTTATGCGTTGCTTCGTAAGGGGCTGATTTGGATCCATATGTTTCATGCTATGGTTAGGTTTACCTTAATACTTCTGTTGTAGTTAAGGATGCTTGCAATAGGGGTTAATCATAAGTGGGATGCTTGTCCAAGTAAGGGCAGTACCCAAGCACCGGTCCACCCACATATCAAATTATCAAAGTACCGAACGCGAATCATATGAACGTGATGAAAACTAGCTTGATGATAATTCCCATGTGTCCTCTGGAGCGCTTTCCTTCATATAAGAGTTTGTCTAGGCTTGTCCTTTGCTACAAAAAGGATTGGGCCATCTTGTTGCACCTTATTTACTTCTACCGCTTGTTACCCGTTACAAATTACCTTATCACAAAACTATCTGTTACCGATAATTTTAGTGATTGCAGAGAATACCTTACTGAAAATAGCCTATCATTTCCTTCTGCTCCTCGTTGGGTTCGACACTCTTACTTATCAAAAAGGCTACGATAGATCCCCTACACTTGTGGGTCATCACTTGACTACAAACCGGTGCCGCCAGGTCATCGACGATTCTACTTCGAGGAATTCTGGACGCGATTGGATGGATTCCACGTCATTGTGGCGGGCGCCTGGCACTCCTTCCATGATGACGACCCCTTCCGGCGGCTCATGTGGCGCATGCAAAACACCGCGTGCAAGCTTACTAGCTGGAGCACGCGAACTGTTGGCAATGTTCCCCTCAAGATTGCAATCCCCAGGGAGCTCCTTCTCAGGCTGGACACGGCATAGGAGAGCCGCCCCCTGTCCCCGCACGAAGACTGGCTCCGGCGGCATATCAAGGCTTCCTAACTTGGCCTTGCTTCTTCTCAAGCGCACCATCACCTGATAGCGTGCCCGCATTGCGACTCTCAAGTACGGCGACGCTAGCACATCATTCTTCCACCGATAATGCATGTATCGTCGGCAGAAGAATCAGATACACAGCCTCACAGTGGACGGCGCCCCGATCTCCGCCCCCTGCGACATGGCGGCCGCGGCCTACACGCACTTCAACGCCCTGCTCGGCCGCGAGACGCCCCGTGATTGTAGCCTCGACCTCATCGAGCTGATCATGCCCACAAACCTCGACGACCTCGATGCCCCCTTTGACGCCGACGAATTTGGAATGCGGTGAAGCGCCTCCCTGCTCGAAAGGCTCCCGACCCGGACGGCTACACCACCGAGTTCTTGCGTGCGTGCTGGCCCATTGTCCGGCAAGACTTCGTCGATGTTTTGCAGCGGCTGTACGAGATGCACGGCCGAGGCTTTTGCTCCCTCAATCAGGCTCTCTTCACCCTGCTCCCGAAGCTCGTGGACGCACGCGGCCTTGGCAACTTTAGGCCCATAAGCCTAATTCACCTCATCCCCAAAATCTTCGCCAAGGTTCTTTCGCTCCGCCTCGCGCCGAAGCTCTGCAGCCTCGTCAGCACTTTACGGAACGCATTCATCCCCAGGCGTAGCTTGCGCGACAATTTCATCCTCATGCGCAAGTCTGCGTGCCTCCTACACCAGCTCGGGGCCCCTCGCGCCCTCTTGAAGCTGGACCTGGCTCCTGCCTTCGACACCATCAGCTGGCCGTTCTTGTTCGAGGTCCTCCAGCAGTACGGCTTCGGTTCCTGCTTCCATGGAATGGCTCGCCATCTTGCTCTCCTCGGCAGCATGAAGGTGCTCATCAATGGAGACCCCGGCCCCACCATCTGGCACCGGTGTGGCCTCCGCCAGGGCGACCCCGTGTCTCCATAGCTATTCGTGTTGGAAATATTCCCTAGAGGCAATAATAAAATGGTTATTATTATATTTCCTTGTTCATGATAATTGTCTATTGTTCATGCTATAATTGTATTATCCGGAAACAGTAATACGTGTGTGAATACATAGACCACAACGTGTCCCTAGTGAGACTCTAGTTGACTAGCTCGTTGATCAATAGATGGTTACAGTTTCCTGACCATGGACATTGGATGTCATTGATAACGGGATCACATCATTAGGAGAATGATGTGATGGACAAGACCCAATCCTAAGCCTAGCACAAGATCGTGTAGTTTGTCTGCTAAAGCTTTTCTAATGTCAAGTATCTTTTCCTTAGACCATGAGATTATGAAACTCCCGGATACCGTAGGAGTACTTTGGGTGTGCCAAACGTCACAACGTAACTGGGTGGCTATAAAGGTACACTACGGGTATCCCCGAAAGTATCTGTTGGGTTGGCACGAATCAAGACTGGGATTTGTCACTCCATATGACGGAGAGGTATCTCTGGGCCCACTCGGTAAGACATCATCGTAATGAGCTCAATGTGACTAAGGGGTTGGTCACGGGATGATGTATTATGGAACGAGTAAAGAGACTTGCCGTAACAAGATTGAACAAGGTATCGGTATACCGACGATCGAATCTCGAGCAAGTGCTATATCGATAGACAAAGGGAATCATATACGGGATTGATTGAATCCTTGACATCGTGGTTCATCCGATGAGATCATCTTGGAACATGTGGGAGCCAAGATGGGTATCCAGATCCAGCTGTTGGTTATTGGCCGGAGAGATGTCTCGGTCATGTCTGCATAGTTCCCGAACCCGTAGGGTCTACACACTTAAGGTTCGATGACGCTAGGGTTATAGGGAATAGATGTACGTGGTTACCGAATTTTGTTCGGAGTCCCGGATGAGATTCCAGACGTCACGAGGAGTTCCGGAATGGTCGAGAGGTGAAGATTTATATATGGGAAGTCCAGTTTCAGTCACCGGAAAGGTTTCGGGGTTTATTGGTATTGTACCGGGACCACTGAAGGGGTTCCGGAGGTCCACCGGGAGGGTCCACCTGCCCCGAAGGACCTAATGGGATGTAGTTGGGTGGGAACCAACCCCTTAGTGGGCCGGTGCCCCCCAAGGGCCCAAGGCGCATAGGGTTGGAAACCCTAGGGGGCCGCTGCCCCCCCCGGGGGGGGCGCCCCCTAGCTGGAAACCCTAGGAGGCCGCTGCCCCCCGGGGGCGGGCGCCCGCCCCTAGTTGGAAACCCTAAGGGGGCCGCCGCCCCCTCTAGATGGATCTAGGGGGCCGGTGCCCCCTCCCCTTCCCATATATATAGTGGGGGTTTTGGGGCTGCCAACGACACGAGTCTCCCTTTCTCTTGGCGCAGCCCTACCCCTCTCCCTCCTCGTCTCTCGCAGTGCTTGGCGAAGCCCTGCTGGAGTGCCACGCTCCTCCTCCACCACCAACACGCCGTCGTGCTTCTGCTGGACAGAGTCTTGCCCAACCTCTCCCTTTGTCCTTGCTGGATCATGGGGCGGGAGACGTCACCGGGCTGCACGTGTGTTGAACGCGGAGGCACCGTTGTTCGGTGCTTAGATCGGTTTCAGCCGCGATCTGAATCGCTTCATGTACGACTCCACCGACCGCATTCTTGCAACGCTTCCGCATCGCGATCTTCAAAGGTATGAATATGCACTCCCCTCTCGTTGCTAGTAAGCTCCATAGATTGATCTTGGTGATGCGTAGAATTTTTTAATTTCTGCAACGATCCCCAACAGTGGCATCATGAGCTAGGTCTATGCGTAGTTTCTATGCACAAGTAGAACAGAAGTTGTTGTGGGTGTCGATTTTGTCAATTTACTTGCCGTTACTAGTCTTATCTTGATTCGGCGGCATCATGGGATGAAGCGGCCCAGACCGACCTTACACGTACGCTTACATGAGACAGGTTCCACCGACTGACATGCACTACTTGCATAAGGTGGCTAACGGGTGTCTGTCTCTCCCACTTTAGTCAGATCGGATTCGATGAAAAGGGTCCTTATGAAGGGTAAATGGAAATTGGCATATCACGTTGTGGTTTTGGCGTAGGTAAGAAATGTTCTTGCTAAGAAACCTATAGCAGCCACGTAAAAATTTGCAACAACAATTAGAGGACGTCTAACTTGTTTTTGCTGCATATGCCGTGTGATGTGATATGGCCAAAAGGATGTGATGAATGATATATGTGATGTATGAGATTGATCATGTTCTTGTAATAGGAATCACAACTTGCATGTCGATGAGTATGACAACCGGCAGGAGCCATAGGAGTTGTCTTAATTTATTTATGACCTATGTGTCAACATAAACGTCATGTAATTACTTTACTTTATTGCTAAACCGTTAGCCATAGTAGTAGAAGTAATAGTTGACGAGACAACTTCATGAAGACACGATGATGGAGATCATGATGATGGCGATCATGGTGTCATGCCGGTGACGATGATGATCATGGCGCCCCGAAAATGGAGATCAAAAGGAGCAAAATGATATTGGCCATATCATGTCACTATTTGATTACATGTGATGTTTATCATGTTTTTACATCTTATTTGCTTAGAATGACGATAGAATAAATAAGATGATCCCTCATTAAAATATCAAGAATTGTGTTCCCCCTAACTGTGCACCGTTGCTAAGGTCCGTTGTTCCGAAGCACCACGTGATGATCGGGTGTGATAGGTTCTAACGTTCGCATACAACGGGTGTAAGCCAGATTTACACACGCAATACACTTAGGTTGACTTGACGAGCCTAGCATGTACATACATGGCCTCGGAACACGGAAGACCGAAAGGTCGAACATGAGTCGTATAGAAGATACGATCAACATGAAGATGTTCACCGATGATGACTAGTCCGTCTCACGTGATGATCGGACACGGCCTAGTTGACTCGGATCATGTATCACTTAGATGACTAGAGGGATGTCTATCTGAGTGGGAGTTCGTTAAATAATTTGATTAGATGAACTTAATTATCATGAACATAGTCTAAAACTTTGGAATATGTCTTGTAGATCAAATGGCCCACGCTAATGTTACCCTCAACTTCAACGCGTTCCTAGAGAAAACCAAGCTGAAAGACGATGGTAGCAACTACACGGACTGGGTCCGTAACCTGAGGATTATCCTCATAGCTGCCAACAAAGCATATGTCCTTGATGCACCGCTAGGTGAAGCACCTGTTTTCCCAGCAACTCAAGACGTTATGAACGCCTGGCAATCACGTAGTGATGATTACTCCCTGGTTCAGTGCGGCATGCTTTACAGCTTAGAACCGGGGCTCCAAAAGCGTTTTGAGCAGCACGGAGCATATGAGATGTTCCAAGACTTGAAAATGGTTCCAAACTCATGCCCGGGTCGAGAGATATGAAGTCTTCGACAAGTTCTATAGTTGTAAGATGGAGGAGAATAGTTCTGTCAGTGAGCACATACTCAAAATGTCTGGCTTGCACAACCGCTTATCTCAGCTGGGAGTTAATCTCCTGGATGATGCGGTCGTTGACAGAATCCTTCAGTCGCTCCCACCTAGCTACAAGAGCTTTGTGATGAACTTCAATATGCAGGGGAGGGAAAAGACCATTCCTGAGGTATATTCAATGATGAAATCAGCGGAGGTGGAGATCGAAAAGGAACATCAAGTGTTGATGGTGAATAAAACCACTAAGTTCAAGAAAGGCAAGGGTAAGAAGAACTTCAAGAAGGACGGCAAGGGAGTTGCTGCGCCCGGTAAGCCAGTTGCCAAGAAGAAGCCAAAGCATGGACCCAAGCCTAAGACTGAGTGCTTTTATTGCAAGGGAAATGTGTCACTGGAAGTGGAACTGTCCCAAGTACTTAGCGGATAAGAAGGCCGGCAATACCAAAGGTATATGTGATATACATGTTATTGATGTGTACCTAACTAGCGCTCATAGTAGCTCCTAGGTATTTGATACCGGTGCAGTTGCTCATATTTGTAACTCAAAATAGGAGCTACGGAATAAGCGGAGACTGGCGAAGAACGAGGTGACGATGCGCGTCGGGAATGGTTCCAAGGTCGATGTGATCGCCGTCGGCACGCTACCTCTACATTTACCTACGGGATTAGTTTTAAACCTCAATAATTGTTATTTAGTACCAGCTTTGAGCATGAACATTGTATCTGGATCTCGTTTAATGTGAGATGGCTACTCATTTAAATATGAGAATAATGGTTGTTCTATTTATATGAGAGACATGTTTTATGGTCATGCCCCGCTGGTCAATGGTTTATTCTTATTTAATCTCGAACGTGATGTTACACATATTCATAGCACTACAAAAAAATACACTTCCGTGATGATACGTGTTTGTCACAGTAGGTCGCGTTTTTTGTCATGCATGTACATCCATGACGATTTTATGACAGAATCAAGATAGTCATATCTTTGCTGTCGTAGAAGTGTTCCATGACATTACCAAAATTATCATCACGGAAGTGTCCACTTCCATGACGATAAATCGTGCGTCACAGAAGTGCTTTCATCAAGGGTGACCGACACGTGGCATCCATCGTAACGGAACGCCGTTAAGCTATCGGGTCGGATTTTGGATCTGATAACCCGTTAACAGCCCTAACCAATGGGAAATTTCCACGTGTAAAATTCTGATTGGCCGAGGGAACACCTGTCAGCTCGTCAGTGGTCCAGATGTCGCCCGTCCATTGGAGGAGACATGCCTATGATACGTCGACACGTGGCTGGGCCCAACAGAGGCCCATATAGGTTAAAAAGGCTGGCCCAGTCAAAGGCCCGTAGAACTTAATCAGGTACTAGTGGGCCAGCCCAATAACGACATGCTTAATAAAGGCCCATTTACGGCCCGAAGCCACATCTGCCCGTTAATTGTTCGCCCAATATTTGGGCCCATTTACGGCCCGAAGCCAGATCTGGACCGTTAATTGTTCGCCCAATATTTGGGCCCATTTGCGGCCCGAAGCCAGATCTGGCCCGTTAATTGTTCGCCGAGTATTTGGGCCCAACTACAACCCAGTGACTTTCGGCCTGTTAGAGGCCTGATGTAGACATGGGCCCATTTCAGCCCGGTGTGACTTTCGGCCTGGGAATGGCCCGTGCTGCCCATGGGCCATATATGGTCCGATGGGACATCGGGCCCACTAACGGCCCGTGCTAAAGGTGGCAACAGTTAAGCCAAACGTGACTTTGGGCCTGTTAAAGGCCTGTCGCGTAATTCGGACTGTTGATGCCTGTGCTATGCTTTCGGCCTCTTAAAGGCCCATGATATCAGTGGGCCAACTAAGGCCCGTGATATGTTTTGGCCTGGTAACGGCCGGTGAGCTAACTGGGCCCAAAACGACCCGGTCTACATTTCGGCCTGCTGAAGGCCCATCGACGACTAGTGAAAATTGAGGCCCAACATGCATTTTGGCCTGCTAAAGGCCCGTGGTTTCATCTCGGTCGTAACATGCCAGTACAATATTCAGCCTATTAATGGCCCAACGCTACCTGGGCCAAACTAAGCGCTGGGTCGACAAAAGGCCCAACTAAAATATAGGCCGGTGTAAGTTTGGGCCTGGCGCATTGTGTGAAGGCCCCAATCATTCGGGCCCAAGAAAGATGCAGGCCAGCCCAATTGTGGCCCGCTAAAAACCTGGCCCGTTAGAGTCGAATGTTTCGGTCCGGTCGACTACATCTGATTTTTTTTCAGATAGCGAATGATGGCAGTAACTAGTAGGAATTAAGAACAAACCTACTCTATACAATAAAGAAATTACGGCATAGTAACTAAGAATAAACCTACACTATACAACAAAGGATTTAAGGTATATTACATCCACTGGGCATCGAAGTTCGCCACCAGTGATCATAAAGCGCAACGAAGAAGCAGATTACAAAAACTGGGCACCATTGCAGCGTAACAAAATAATACTGAACCGAGACCACTTCCAAGACAGTTCAAGAAAGGTTAGCCTTGCGGGGGAACTGCTGCGCAAGCTGCTGAGCAAGGCTGTGAGACCGGCCTAGCATGTCGGTCATAGCTTCCAGGTGTAGCTGTTCAGCGATGAGGTTCTCATTGGTGTTCTCCGCAATCTTTCTTAGAGATAGGACTTCAAGTCGAAGTTGAGTTGCAGAATGCCTTTCTGCTAGAACTTGGGACTGAAGAAGTCAAACTACACTACAAGGAAACCCCCTATAAAGCAACACATATTCTACAACGTTTTGACTGTATGTTGCAAAATTCATAATAGATACGCATAATAAGCATTGTAGCATATGCGTTGTAGATTTGTGCTCCATAACTCCAAGTAAAGAGCCCAACGTACTAACCCAGCCTCTTGCCTAGCCCGGCCCAAGTTGGTTTTCACGATTAATCTAGGTCATTACCTTTCCCATCCTCCCTATTCCTCCTCTCGATCCTATAGGCTCCCACGCCGGCCGCCGCCCCTCGACCTACCTCCATCCCAGAGCGCCGCCCCTCACCACTCCCCTGCGATCCTCCGCCGAGGAAGGCCGCCCCTCACCACTCCTCCTGCGATACTCCATCCGGGTGCGTCGTCCCTAGTCAACGCTCCCCTGCAACCCTGCTTCCCGGCGCGCCGCCCCTCGTCACCGCTTCCCTATGACCAACTACGTCTACTACCTTCGCACGAGGGCCTGCAACTACGGGCAGAGTTACTGCTGCAACCACCCTCGCGATCGCGCTGCCATGGTGAGCCGGACCGCTTCTCTTCTCCCAATTTTATTATCCCCATCTTGCTCTGTTTGACTTCAGTATTGTTGGGGATTGCTAGTTACGACTTGCCAGTCCCTGATAATGACGGACAAGTTGAATTATAGATGGTTTGTGCGGAGGGGAGCTTCTAGCTAGAGCCTCTTGTTGTGATTCAATTGATTTCAGTTATGGCTTATAGGACCCTGTCACGAGCCCATGGAAGTAAAATTTGATTGTGCAATCGTTGGTTGCTTGATTATGTGGTTGACTGATTGTATAATAAGGCTGCTTGTGTTAGTCCCGTGGTTGATGATGACAATTCAAAGTTCCACTTTTTGCTTATGGTGCCACTTGCTTATGTTGTAGGCTTGATCAGTCACTCCGTCATATGGTCATATTTCTTTTCGAGACTTCAGAGCAAGTTACAAATCAAATTTCTCTACTAAGTAATAATTATCTCCACTCGGTGCAGAGAAAGGCAATCGCACTCAAGCACTGAATATGTTGCAATGGACATGACCTCAAAACTTTCCCCCTCTTTTATTTGAGGCACATTTCAGTAACTTTTTTATATATTTCATTCGCTTAAAATACCATTTAGATCTCTATGCTCTCTGCTACTACAAACTGAGGAGCAGGTTGACAGCTTTACGCAGCTTGGTTGACTAGGCTGCCGCGACGCTGTGGGAGAAGGATATCGGTGTAGAGCAAGGCAAAGCTGAGTACTTGTTGGATCTGAGGGCTTCTGATCCACAGTTCTTCGCATTATCATCCATCAACATCTGGTGAAATTAGCACTCAGCTGCATAAGGCTTTCTCCCCACTACAGTTAGAGTTCAAGATCGAAAGGAAGGTAATCTGGTGATCAATCACTGTTGCTTGTCACAAAACTCTGAAAAATATTATTGAGTACATCTACCATGAGCTATGCTTGCCATTTAAAAAGATGTTTATGTGAGCTGAATGTCATATCAATTTTTTTATGCAAGCGGATCTTGCGATTTACTTATGATTTATGAACAGAAATTTGTTTACCGCGTAACCCCTAAATACAGTAGAAGGGAAACAAATCTTATAAAACTACGCTGAGACAATTAGTACTTATTTACTCAAGTGACATGTTAGATAAAATTCCACACCTATTACAACCTATCCGACTTCTGTATTTTTTAAAGATAACTGAACTAGATTGTGTTCCAGGAATACAAAACCATAGGTGTTTTCCATTTATTCACTTGGCTTTTGGAATTTGATTGATGTCCCCTTCTTCTATTATTAACAACGTATACATATACGGTTCTGTCTGCTAGTTTACCAAATTCTAGACACTTCTTTTGTGGTTCGTGCTTCCTCTTTATACTATGCTTGCCTACATCCGTAGTGTCACTCCTTTACTCTCTTGATGTGTTTTTTATTTACAACGAAGAATACACACCATGGGGAAAAGAGAAGTAAATTTGTAGCCTATGGCCACTTTATAAATACTAACATGTTTCTGATTCATCATGAGGTCATGTACTGATGGATTGCAAAAAGAAAAAGAAAAATAATGTCAATTGTTTCAATATCACTTTAATAGGCACCGTTCATCTGTAGTGTCCTTCAATTATTAGACCATATTCAATATTATTTTTTGGATGCCTGCAACTTCCAATTAAATATATCACCATATCTCTATCTGATTTGTATTTGTAGTCTACAAACAAGACATCCTAATTATTTGTTCGAACATACTACAGTCTTGTTTTCTCTGCTGTGTCTTCTCCTTTTCTTAATAGTGTCACTGCCTTTGATTTATCTGCTCAGATGTGCTAGTTAGAGTTTGATCTGGATATATACTAGCTATTTTATTAGGAGTTGGTGGTAAATATGAACTAATGCTTGATCCGCCCTGCTGTCCTCGCTGCAGTGCATGCAAAATCATTGGGTCGGTACTGGGAGTACCTCATTTATGATGGATCTTATGCTTCAAAGCTTCTTTTTATTGTCTAATATGTTTTATTTGTACTAATTTGGTAAATTTAATTTATCTTTTGGCTTAATATGTCCCAAGTATTGATATAGTAATATTTTGTTACTTGATTAATGGTCAAACACACTGCTTCTCTATCTTCCAGTAGGTGCCTCAGAATTTTGCAGTTTATCATACCATACTGCTACTCGAATAAAAATGTCTATCTTTGTGTTCTACATTAAAGGTATCATATGAAGTTTAATTATTTTAAGCGTTCATCACCAAAACTACTTTGTTTGTAGTGAAAGGCTTCATAGAATTTCATAGATGTTGCACATCATGAGATTAACATGTAGAAGAATGTATTCATAACCATAAAGTAGAGGAAAAGATGCAAACACGACATGTCTTTGCCTCTCAACATTTTGTGTTATATGTCATGTTTCTATTAATTATTTTGCTTGACATGATTCTGCCCATGGTAACTTTTATTTTCTCTAACAGGCAGGAAAAAAAGTATTTTTAACGAGCCTAAAAAATCATAACAGAAATGTAGCTCTTGCTACAGTTGTAAGTTGTGATCCTAAATTTGAACTTGATGGTGCTGAAATTACTAATGAATTCTAGGTAGTGCATGTCGAGATGGCACTTGTGAAAACTGAAGATTAGGTACAGAGTCGCAAAAACTGCAACTCTTGGTAATGCAGATTTGGTTGTGCATGTCAACCTTTGTAAGTGACTAATATCCTGCCTATATCAGTACTTGCATCATGTCAATGCATTGTGTGTTAACAGTTCATTTTTTTTGTAGATCCAAAAGATAAATGGACGATTCTATGGGTGTGTGTGGCAAGTATACTACAATGATGATGATGTTCCTGTTCATGATGATGAAGACGGATGGTTTCAGTTTTAGTTAAGCTGTAGGGATCATGTTCCTGTTGGATGATGTTCGTCGATTCTGTTTTAGTTAAGTTCTAGGGATGTTGATGGATGCTTTCAATTTAAGTCAAGAAAACATTTAGATTGTATATCCATTTGGATGATTTTCCTTGTGTAATATCCCCTATTATAATCCAACAATTTTATCTAATATATGATTCTTCCTCTCGCGAGTAATTCTCTTGTTTTTCTTTACTGGAGATTCATAGTTATCACCATTATGTGAAGCACTAATTTAATTCCTGGCAATATGTATAAAAAATAATATTATTGACATTATAAATGAACCAACACTTGAAGCGTTGCAAATCCTCCGTTGCCAAGCCATGGGATTTTGTTCCATATACAATAATCACCAACACATAGAAGTGTTGCACGAGTCTATTTTATGTGTTGTATTTTTGCAACGGTCCGTTTTACCAACGATAATATAAGTGTTGCATATGCGCTAGCAACATCGGATAAGGCAACACATCCTAAACCGTTGGTAAAGACACTAACAACGGATATATGGACTTCTAGATACGGAAAAATGCGTTGCTATAGGGGGGTTCATGTTGTAGTGCTAATTCAGACAACGAATTTTGTGAGCTTGTCTGACTGTTAGTCTCAAGTAACTTGAACACTGCATCAAGACAAGACCTTGGGGTTGTCTCGCTATCTTCAAGATGTTTTGGCTTCTTTGCTGCAATATATGTTGGGTTTGTCTCACAGCCTTCAGCAGACTTGTGCATGCCATCAGGCATATCACCCTGAAACAAAGCAGAGAGATGACAGGTTTTGCACGTGTATAAACAAAGATGATAACTGTTCTGTTAATTCTACCCAATTTCAAATTAGAAAATAAAGAGTAAGTTCAGAATATCAATAGCATAATTTGGCATTGTTCATAATGCGGGGAGCTTCACCACACTACTGGATTACCATGTCAACATAACAAGCATAGATGAAGGGCAAAGAAAATCATTGTATCTATTTTGGATAATGTGCATGGCATGTTGTTCATATCATCAGCCACATCAGTAAGATAAAACAGGAGATGACAAGGTGCAAACGTGGGCTGCTTCACCACACACTGGATTATAGATCCACAAAAACAAGCATACATATATGGAGTATTAAGTAATGTGCATGGTATGAATAAGGAATTTGGTTTTACAAGTAAAACTTAGAACTTACGGTTCTTACGAACATGCATTTTGGTAGAAACAGCAAACTAAACAGCAGTAAACGATAGGGAGTATGAGCAAATTAAACAGTAGTTGAGGATAAAGGCTTTAGAAGGACTGACTTACATTAACAGTTAACACCGGCTTTATAATGCCCTTCTCCATGTCAAGGGAAGGATAACTCAAGAATTTCAGCACAAAATCTTCTTCATAAGCATTGCCTATACTCTACATTTTGTAGAGAGTAATTATAGATATGATAATACTGGAAGGGATAGAGGATAATGAAGATAAGATGCAGATTGATGCTACATAATCAACTACCAATCCCTGGAAGTACAAGCGTTACAGGACAAAATGTACTGACAAGAGCAATGGGCTACACTTCTGCACTGGCATTGTCTGTGTATTCTACTTATTGGTAAGATTAAATATAGATCTGATATTTTTTAGTAAATGGTGGGCAAGGGAGATAAGATGCAGAATGCTACAAAATGAACCAATCCCTCTTCCCATAATACAAGAGTGTTTTGAACACTAGTGTACTGTACAAAACGTTCTTATATTATGGGATGGAGGGAGTAGCTGTTAATGTAAGTACAGTGATAGACCATGTTCAGTCCTTACAAGAGGACTGCCGAGCTAAACCTCTTCAAAAGCATTGGGTTGATTCTAAATTTATGTAAGAGTCCATACGGATCTTATAATGTCCACCAAATGGACGATTACGAGGCTAACATGTCCAGTGATGCTACATAATCAAACACTATGAAAGTAAGTATGGTCATACAGGGCAAGAGGTACTCACAAGAGCAATGCAGTGTGCAGTATAGTTGCGAGATTCTGTGGTCCCTTGAGAACGAATGTTCTTTTGCTAACAGTTTTCGTACAAGTGAGACATTAAGGAAAATGCAAAAATGTAGTTCAAATTGTGATGTGATATCATAGACAGTACCTTACGCTGCAGCCAAGACCAATGTGTAACAAGATTATTCCAGTCACCGTCGGATAAATGTAGCACCGGAGACTTTATAGAAATTTCGTTCAGAGGCTTGCCATCGAAGTGTGCTTGCCTCAGGTAAGAACGATACTTCATCAACGAGTGCTTGAAAAGTGCAACCAACCCTTGCTCGTCATCACAATCCAGTTTGCTCCTCGCCTATTTAAAAGAATGAAATCTTGTGTCTTCTATCAGCAGAAACATATGCAGTAATGACCATGAATAACATTAGTACATTACTTACGCGTAAGTTGCGGAGGAAGACTGGAAATTGTTCTGTGTCTGCGGTATAATCTTTCCATGAAGGAAAGATGCGCACAAAGTTCCTGATAACAACATAAGCTTCGTCTTCTAAACTGGGAAGAAATGGAACATGGGTCCTATTTGCTGCAATTGGGGCTCTCTCTGGTTCGAAAAGGGATTTGGCAACTGGATTTGGTGTACTCTTTGCTGGAATGGGGGTTTTGCATCGTACAGCTGGTGCTATGTCAACTGGCATAATCATATTGTTCGCTGCAGTTGGGGTCTGGTGAGTTGGGGCATCAGAAATGACCAGTGTAGTAGGGATAAAGTCTGCTAGAGTTGGGGTATTTTGTGGGTCAGGTGATATTGCAACTACACCTAATGATCTATTTGATTTATCAGGTGCCACTACCTTTTCCAAATACTTTGCTTATGCTCCTCCACGATCAGCAATTGCCCTCTTCCTTTTGAACGTCAGATACACAAGAACAACATTTGAATGGATAAATATGGTATGATGATAGATGGATTATGTACTGAAAATGGATAGGCATGGCGTATTCACATCCACGATGTGTAAAGTAAGCTAATGGCAGTTCAACAAAGTAGAAGCAATGCAACGCATCAGTTGCAAGATATGTGCGAGCAATGTAACCTTGGAAAGTTAGAGCAAGTACCTTGATGGGTGAATAAGATAGGGCATCTTCATTTGACTCCTCCACTAGGGAGCTACATTGACTTAGGTCTCCCTCTAGCTTAGAATCACGGTTAGGATCATATTCTGAGCATGAATCTGTAGGTGGAGAGCGTTTGCATTGCATTGCGTCCAGACTTGATTTCAGTCCCTTAATGCCAAGTTTGACAGCCATGGCATTGTTCTGCTTTATTCTTTTCATGCGCGCAAGCTCATAATCATTATGATGCTGTTCAGAATCTAAGATTCATGAAAACATAAAAAGTAGTCAGATTATCTATGGAATGCATTGCGGATTCAACTCGGAGAGTGTCTCCCTATAAACCCCTGCATATGCAAAGTTCACCTCCCCAACCGTGCTGACCAGACCACACACAGAAATACAAACCCCTTATGTTTCTATAACAGGCAGGCACACATTTCAAAACTGAAGTAGGAACATTAGAATCATATGAAATTCGTATTTGAACAAATAAACTAAGCAATTATGAGTGGCGTAATGTTTAGCTTCAAGGGTGGAGTGTTGGTAGTGCGACACAAAGCAAGTAGGCAGATTGTATTCCATGTAAAAGATCGAAACCTATGTAAAATCTGGAAATGACACTTTCTTTCTATACAATGCAGTGTTCGTTACCCACACATGATGGAAGAGATCACATAGAGAAATACTATTCACTCATGTCTACGGTTCCAGTATTTAGAAACAGGGTGGTCCACCCTAAAAGAATATTGACAACAAATGACAAGGCAAGCATAGATGTAGTGAATCAATCATTTACTTGTGAGCTTACTAGGACAAGTATGCAGAATTGTAACTGCAGTAAGAGACCGTCCAAAATCTGAATGAAGAAATTTGTCTAGCACTTATTGTTTGCAACTAATCGATGTGAATAATTGGATATTATATCGAATGAGTAAGAAAGACAAGTAAAATTGTCAACAAACCTGGCTTGCAGTAGTAATCTGGGTCAATGTCACTATGACCAACAATCCAAAATGACTAGTTTCTGTTCCGAGGGCCGGAATTTTGAGAACCCTATGAACTTTAGAGGTACTAAAGATTATCGAAATACATCTGAACCATTAAGTGTAGGTAGCACTTAGAACACAACAAACCCTAATGACAGTCCTGCCTAATGAGTAATGAATCGATTAGAAAATGGGTGATGAGGAGTGGCTGCTGAGTGTTGAGGACGTATCTCAGGATAAATCGGGTTGGCTTGGTGGGTGCTGCACGCCTGAGCCCTGAACGGACTGGGAAGGTAGGCATGGCGGCGCGCCCGGGCAGCGGTGACGCTGTTGGGCGAGCGGCTCCTGGCCTCCTGTTAGTCTGGCGTCTCCTCCTAGAGTCATGCCGTCCGGGGACGGCAAGTCGCCGGCGAGGCAGGCGGCTGGGGGCGAGTAGAGATCGGAAGCGCGCAGCAGAATAGAGGGGAATCGGGGCCTGGGATGACCCAAAATCCCAGGGTGGGCCGGCCCACCGTGGGCACCCTGTAGAGATACACACCCGAGCGGCGAACATGCATTTTCGAAACTAATATAGGAACATTTAGCTGACAAATTAAACAACTCTATTTTAATAATATCAGAATCGTATTTGAACAACTAAGCTTGTTTAGCTTGATGGGTGGAGCAGTGTTATTATGACACGAAGCACGTATTCTGATCGTATAGTGATCATAAAAGGGGGAGACTCTAAGCATATTTTTTTAGCAAAAGAGGGTTTCCCCTCCGATTTCTATTAAAGAAACCACCACGGAACCAACATGATCAATTAAACCCTAAGCATGATCAATTAAATCATATTATGGCTGTGCCATGGCGGATTTGAAGCTGCAAACTGGAGAAATGATATTTAGCATCCATTGTTTGCTTCAAACTAAGAGCTAAATTCTAAGAGCTGAAAAGAAAGTAGAGTAACAAAGTTAAGATCTATTTTCTGGTTGAGATCAAAAAGTTGAGGAGATATGAAGCACCACCTCTCTTGCAGCGCCGTGTAAGCATCGGGAGTGCGATGGCTGTCGGTGGCGTTGAAGCAGATTTGTGGCGGTAGACGGGTGCATCGAGGGATAAGTCCCATTGTGGTGGAAGAGAAGGTCGTGTGAGCGGCCCCGGCAAAGAGGACGACGGCGCCGATGAATCAGGAGGACGCGATGCAAGGCTATTGGTCCGTCGCCGTGGATGAGAAACATCCATCTCTAGCAGTGGACGACGCGGTCTTGGTAGGCGCTCCGACATGGTGGAGGATGGTGGCGATGGATGTGGTGGAGGACGGTGGCGATGGATGGGGTGGCGGACGGAGGCTGGTGTGGGGATGGGGTGTTCTAGCGCGGACGGTGTATGAATGGGAAAATGGAGGGAGAGGTACGGGGAACAATGTTTTTGGGATGCGCCTGTCTAAAATATGGGAAAGTTACGAACTTAGCCCCCATTTAAAATTTGGACGTCTCGTCGGTTGGGGATAGGACGGTAATCTCGCATCTCGCCAATATTTGCCCAGAGCAATTTCGGGCGAGGAGAGGGTGGTTGGCACCATGGTTGGCGCCCACAGTGTATGAACGGGGCTGACAGGTAGGGCGGTTGTGTCAGTCTGAGTGAAGTTACAAACCTGCCCCTATTGAAAATATTTGCCTACATCAATTTCGGCCGAGTCAAGTTTGTTTTGCCGCCCACCATGTATGAATGGGGAATGGAGGGAGAAACAGAGGTCTTTCGGACGAGCTTGAATCAAATGAGTTTTGCCGCCCATGTTTGACGCCCACCGTGTCGGAATGGGCTCAGAGGCGGTCGTGTCACGTCTAATTGAAGTTACTAACCTACCCCCTATTTAGAGGAGTGGAAATCGGGCTGATGGATTGTCTGTGTAATGGGTAGACAGTAATTTCCATCTCCCAAACACTTGGCTTCGGGCAACCGACGTGGGAGTGGACATTTTGCTACTTCTTTCGAATTTTGGGACAATAAGCATCCACGTTTACCCTGGCAACTAAATTCAAATCCATTTTGTATTCCTATATGAATCTTTATAAATCATTCTATGTGTTTTTATATATCTTCAAAAGGATGACAAAGATGTATTCCACTATCATATATGAATATGGTTTACAAATGCCGATACTCAAATTCAGAAACTAGAATCCAGTTTAAGGTGAATTCGAATATTTGGAACACTTCATGTCCAACTCAAATGTCACACGCAACATAATGTGTACTCCCATTTAGATATGTACACAAGCGATGTATTAAGATTCAAATACCAAGTCAATCAACCAAGAATGTACAGAACTAATAGACATATAAACACTTATAGATTATATGGATCAATAATATCAACTAACATACATAAGCCAGGTCGTTGTACTTTTTTTTGGCTACAACAGCATCCTTTTTTTAGCCAGCATCTTGGCCCTTTCCGATGCGTGCCACTTATGGTCCATCTATACTACTACTATTGCTGAATGCACATTCAGCCCGATTGGCATATTTGTAGGTCTGGCACAACAAATGAAATGTCTCCGAGTCTTATCAATTAATATATACTTGTGCTCAAATAAAATTAGAAACCAAAAAAACAATTATTACATGATCTCTAAAACAAATGGTTTGATTGATTACATGAACAAACAATACAAAGGTTATTCAACTATGGAAAGAACATTTCACCTATGATTTATCAAGTAGGAATTTAATTTCCTTTTTTCCTTCAGGACCTTAACAATCTGGTCAGTCTCAGCTTGCTTCATTTTGAAATCCACCAAATATTTAATGGTTGTCTTGAGTACTGCTTGTGATTGTGTTGTTTGCTTCCTCAACATGTCAACTTCATCTCTAAGTGCAGAAGCAGAATCTCTTTCTACCACTAGTTTAGCCTCTGGAGCATCAGCAGTTGGCAATTCATAATGCACGATTGGGCCGGTGCCACTGCTGTGGGATGATGCAACGTCCATGGGGGACCTCGCTCTTTGATCTTGGGCTAACCTGTTTTTCCATTAAAGTTCCGATTGGATTCAGAAAAGTTGAAGTTAGCAAAACATCTCAACTGGGAGTTATAACAGCAAACCCGTTAAACAAACAAGGAATTAAAGAGTTTCGATTGGATGCTGAAAAGTAGTTATTAACATCATTGTAACCCGCTTTTGCAGCAACAAAGCAGTTAAACAAACAAGTAGATATTTAAGTTAAGGCAAACAGGTAATTCTTAACAGTAAGTATCAAACACATAGATAGGCGCAGTCTACAATATGATTAACATGTTGTGCTATTATGTAATCAGTAGCAAACTAAATTAAGCCAAGCAACGTAATTGAACAATTTTGCAATAAGTGGCTAACTAAAATTCCGAGAAGCAGGTAACTGAACTTACGCTAGTTCTTTGTACAGTCACACTGCAACTTATTTTTCGCTTACAAGGTTGTATGGAGGAGTCCATGGCATCAATTGCTTGGATACGCAATCCCAATACTTCTTTCTTCCCACACTGCATGGGTAAGTCGAATGGTTAATCTGGCAAGATGGTGCGTCCTTGATATGTTATATGAGGACGTGTAGTCAGAGTAGTTGTAGCCAAACACATCACACTGGCTTTTATTATATATTTCATGCGATTACTTTTGGCATATCGAGATCTAAGCAATCTACAATAGGATGAAAAGACTGGCATCCTTCACATTATTGGCGAAATCAGTTCATAGAAACAAGCAATTCAACCATTCTGTGGGTAAATCAAAAGCGCCACTGGAATATTTTTCACTATCCAATCATACACGCAAAAAGGGCGACACCACCATAGGGGCTGGTATGGGCGGCCGCCTCAGGTGGCTGGAAAGTGTGCACCTAGTTTGAGTCGTCCAGGTTGGCCCATGCTAGTTTTGTTCGTCCCAATGCACGAGCAGACAATGTAAAAAATGAAGAAAAATGTTTCGATTTGGATGGGCCAATAACATAAATGCAAGGCGGGCCCTATAGCAGGCTCGCCGCCGAAACGAGCGCCTCCCATATCGATCGACAGCAAGAAAAATCCCAATTCATTCGCTCCAGCCTCCAGTCTGGTTCGCTCCTAACCTAGCCGCCGCTGGACAGACCGACACAGCACTTCCTCGCACCCTCGTGGAGGGCGGTCGCCGGGCTTCAAGCGAACGGAAGGACAAGAAGATGAAGATCCAACCCTGGGTGTAGCCTACGTGGGAGGCAGCGGCGGCAGCACGGGCATGGCATCGAGCTTGCGCAAATGGACAGTCGCAGCTTGCAAGAGTAGCATGCGCAACGAGAAGGTACATCACATCCCTGATTATATCTAATTCAACTCTTCAATTTCTGGCCAATAGTTAAACCTGACGGTGTTGTAAAACTGCTTGTATGTAGGGAATCTATGAGAAAATGAAACCAATTTCTACTTATTTTATAACTCCCCCAATCAATACTGAACTGACTGAATCTGATGTATCTAATCAAGTTTCTGGTGCAAACATACAAGCTCATGTTGTTCTTGAGCCTGAAGTGTCTAATGAACAGACTGCTAATGAAGGATTTGATGCAAACATTTTACATGCTCCTGATGATGAACATATAGTGTCTAATGAGGGATCTAATGCAAGCATTTTGCAAGCTCATTGAAGGATTTAGTGTCTAATGATGATCTACTATGTTGAGAGAGACAGAGATTTGCAAGCATTGATGACAAGCAAATTATAGTGCATTTTCATAGCTTGAGGAAACGTCGAGGCCATCTATGAGAAAGTCCCCGTATCATGACAACATAGCATAAATACTTTTCTAATCTGTTGTTTGAAACTATCGGCATACTTGTGTAGGATAAATATATTGATATGCAGTTTGTGCACTGGTTATACGTGCAATTACACTTCGATATTTTCAGCCAGAGAACGAATAATTCAAGCAGGTACAGACCATGTTTGTAGTCCTGGTACACCATGTTGCATTTTGTGTTTTTTGGTGCTTGCATCATTTAGTGTTTCTAATCTGAACTACTTTGGATCATTAGCTGGTTTTCAAAGTGCATGTAGCTTCACATTTCTCAAGTTATGTTGATTTCCGGAGTGCAAGTGCCTTCGTATTTTATAAGTTAAATGTTCGCCCCTGGTAACTTGAATTCATGGATCATCCACTACACACAAATCATACACGAATGCCAGTACGAATTAAATGAAATGCAGGGACTTACGCTAGCTCATTGTACAGGCTCACTGCAGCTCTGCTTGCGCTTGGGATGTTCCATGTACAAGTCCATGTTACCACTTGCTTGGATGTGCAGGCCTTGTGCTCCTTGCATCCCCCTCTGCATTTTTGACATGGCGAATGGTTGATCAAATAAGAGGAATTGACCTTGATGTTGTACCGGAGGACAGATACTTACAAGGTTATACGGGTGGGCATGATGTGTACCAGATCCCGTAGCACCGTCATGCTTCGCTAAAAAATGGATTTGCTTGTTTCAGATGATATCTCCATAAGAAATAAGAGTTAAAGTCAGAGTTGCATAGGCGTGTAAGCTAAGAGAGCAGTGAAAGGATATCCAAACATCGTCGTAACAGTGCACAAGGGAGTGATGTGTGGATACCTAGTCAGGGCCGGCGTTTGGGCATGCTCGCCTAGCTAGAGTGCGGGTCACTTCAGAGACGTTAAGGGTGATGCGCTGGCATTGGCTGGCCGCGCACGGATGCAGATCTTGAGTGGCAGCGGAGCGCTACGATGCGGTGGACGAGACCGTAGGTGAAGCCCCAACGGCCTCGGGGGGGCGGAGGTGCGATGATGTGCTCGGTGAAGTAGCCCCGGTGAGCTGGGAGACGGCGTCGGTGAAGCGCACCTGATGCGGTGGAACTCGGTGTCTGTGAGGCACGTCGGTTGCGGCGGCTGACGTTGTCAGTGGACCACCCGGTGCGGTGGACGAGGGCGTAGATGAGGTGGCTCTGGTGCGGTGGTGAAGCACGACCGTCGTCTTCATCGTCGTCGTCCGGCACAGAGGTGGGGAACGGTGGGGAAAGAGACGAGACGAGGGACGATTCGAGGGTTGGCGGCGAATTAGGGATTTGAGCAATCTGGGCGCGGAAGGGGGCGGTGGAGAAGAGAGATTTTGCAGGGCTGGAATTGGGGCCGCCAGATATTTCAATCCGAAACGTGGAAGTGCGAACTTATACTGTCGTCGTCCTTTTTTTGGGGGGGTGGGTGGCTGGGTGCTACGCGTCCGTCCGACACACGCGACCACCCCGACAGGACTATGCTTCGGTGCCTTAAGGCACCTGCCTTTGCGTCCATGACATGTGGGCCCAACAGGTGGCTGGCCCACATGTCAGTGACCCAAAAGAAGTTGCCTTTAAGGCACCGAAGCAGCGTCCACCCCGACATGACCCTGGTTTGCCTGGTGCGCCTACATTTGAGAATGCAAGCGAATCTGTATGTATTACCATGCCCGTGTTTTCCTTGCAATAATTAGTCATTCGAAACGAGATACTCCATCCGTTCACTTTTGTAAGTCGTTTCAGACAACTTAAAATGAATTGTTTTGCACATTGTCTGAAATGTCTTCAAGATCTTATAAAAGTGAACAGAGGGAGTACTATAAATTAATTAATGAGGAGTTATTTGAAAAAAAATCGGAACGGTACCCACGCTAACGTGGATTAGAGTGTGTGTCACATAATTAGTTATTTGAATTAGAGTGTGTGTCACGTAGCGATCTCCAATTCTAACGTGGATTTCGCATTTCACTGTATCCACACTACTTTTTTAATACAAATTCATATGTATATGATGAACACCATGGTAGTGAGAAAATTTTTGGATGGATTCAAACATATGATCTACAAAATAGCACAACAAACTGAGTCAATGTCAACTTTTCGAAACTTAGTATGGCACGAATTCGAAATAATTACCCGTATGCCTGGTCCTCGGTTCAAATCTTACAATGTACACCGAATTGAGACATCGTTATTAAGTCTCGTACTATGTATTCAAATGTTGTTTTTAGCCCCCCCCCCCCCCCCCCCCCCCCCCCACAAACGCTACATACTTCCTGTATCGGTCAATCTTCCTCTCCTAACCACCATAGGAAGCTATCGGTTTCCAACACACGTTCATTCTTTCTCTCCATGTTTCGGTCTCTAAGTCTCTCAACTACACAACCCTTTTTTCCACTCTGTTACCAAAATGTATTTACCTCACACACCCTCCATTGCACCCCATGCCGAGCTCTCTCTCTCCCCCCTCTCCCTCTCACCCTCTCGCGCTAAATACATGCATTGCCTATCTAGCCCCCCAACCTCTCGTGCGCACGCACGCACACTACAAGAAATATGTCAACTTGTGACCCTCACTATTGGCCGCTGAAAGGTCATAGTTTTTCATTTGCGACCTTTTTTGACCAAAAATAGAAGGTCAAAAGCTGGCGGTCGTAAACTGAAATTAGCGACCTTCTATAGAAGGTCGTTGATTCCACGACCAATTTTTTGGTCACTAGCAGCCTCCCCAGACCATGTAAGCATCCAGCGTGGCATGCTAATGTGGCACAAGAATCAGTCCAGTCCAATTCGGTGTTTATATGGGCCGAGCTCATTAATTCAGCCCATTTATGTTTTTTTCCTATGAATTTTTTGTCAGCTTCATGGACCAAGCCCAACATTGCAGCCTTTTTATTTTTGGCCCATGGCCTTTTTGTATCAACAATTTCAATTTTCTCCAATTCGGTGTTTATATGGGCCGAGCTCATTAATTCAGCCCATTTATGTTTTTTCCTATGAATTTTTTGTCAGCTTCATGGACCAAGCCCAACATTGCAGCCTTTTTATTTTTGGCCCATGGCCTTTTTGTATCAACAGTTTCAATTTTCTTTTTTTTTTGGGGTCACATTCTTCATTTTCCAATTTAACGTAAATAAATACACAATTTTTAAATTGGCACACAGAAAACACACAAAATACTTCAAATATTATCACCAGAGTCAATACAGAGTTGCTGTTGTACAAATAACTCTAACATACACTTTGCAAGCTCTACAAGTGTTATGTTCTTCAGCAGGTGTAGCAAGCTGTACAAATAACTCTAACATACAATAGTGGAAGTCACAGTTACATGCTCCACACGTTCAATAACATGGTACTTTACAAGCTCTACAAGTGTTATGTTCTTCAGCATGGAGCTCCTTTGACAGCGATTACAAACTAGGCACCTGCTCTTCTTGCCACTGTGAGGAGGTGGATGCTCACCATGGTGTGCTTGATGATGCACATGACCATGATCTTCTTTCCACTATTGCATCTGTGCGCTCGATGATGGGGGTACCAATGCATAGAAGAGAACAAAATTACCAGCATTAACCCACAACTTCAAGTACGAGCTAAGTATGTATCAAGTGACAACAAAAACAAGTTTATATGCTAGTACAAAATCACCATCATTAACAAGTTTATATGGGAATGAAAACAATCATCGGTACTGGATTAAACACAATGCTATCTTCATATTAGCAAACAGAATATCTCATTTTCATATTCTCAGTAAGCAACTACAGTCTGCTTCAACCCATGTTCTAAAAAAGATGTTTATCCCTCCCAGGAGTACATTTGATGGTTTATTATGGGACAGAGGTAGTACGTATCAAGTAACAACAAAAACAAGTTGAGTAAAACAGTAAAAATGCAATCCTGATGGTACAAACAGGCTAGCTAGATGCAATTTGCTGCAATCCTGATGGTACAAACAAGCTAGCTAGATTAAACACCAACAGTTAACACAGCCTAGCTGTAGTAACTAACAAGGCCACTATAAATTATTAACATGCATGATCTGCAGTACTAGGAGGACGAGTCAATGCACATCACAGTAACTACAAATGGGGTCTACTACAAGAGCAGAATTTAACAAGTGTGCTACTCCAAATCATCATCACTTGTAAATAGGAATGATCTTTTCCATGACACAAGCACGGAAAGTACAAACAAAATCACCCATGCACATGAAACAGAGCAAGGTACTCCTATAGCAACACAAGAGAGGGGGCTAGAAGCTAGGAGACGAACTCACATGAGAGGAGGTTCTAGCCGATGCCGCACATGGCCACGGTCTTCGTCCCGCGGTAGAGGAGGTTGTAGTCGAGTTGGACCATGTGCAGAGCGTTGTCGTGGTGGTGGATGCCCTGGTTGTCGTCATCGTCCACAGAGGATGCCTACTGCTCCGAATCAAACAAAGAAGTAAGAGCTAGTGTTGTTGATCTAGTACAAAAATTAAGCAAGCGAGTATAGGAGACACACACACATGCTACTGCTAGTATCTACAGACATAAATCAAGTTGGTTGTGTGTGTGCTTGAGCTAGCTTAGTACGTACAGTCCATGGTTGGGCTCCAAAACAAACAAAGCATGCTAGTGTCAACAGAATCAATCACAAGGTTATTTTGTTGTTGTTGCTAGCACTGCTAGCTGTATGTGTCGATCCATCCATCCATCGACCTAACTAATGGTGTTGTGTCTCTAGACTAAGTGCAGCAACACAAGAAGAACTAAAACTGCAGAGCACATGTGTATGTATACTCATCCATGGCAAACTGTACCAAACCATCCATACATGGCAAGATTGCAATGGAACAGATTTAACACTAGACATGAAAAATTGATGAGTCAAATGATTTTTAGTATTATTAACTTGAAAGGAAGCTCACTGTTTCCATCTTCTATCTATCCATGATTTTCGTTTTCTGAAGCAAGCATCAAAAGGCACAATGACAAACAAATTTCACACAAACGTTGAACCAATACTTCAAATAAAATTTGCAAGGGCTTGAAAGAGAGGTTGGAGCTCATCAAGTACCAGCTTCTAAAGGAAAGATCTTCTATTCCATACAATTGCATATAGTGTGAGCGAGTTTTCAACTATTGGCAGCATGAGGACTAGTTTCATTACCTCACACGGTGGCTGGCCTGGGTGTTCTGGATACTCCATTGTGCGTGCGGTCCTTGACCCTCCATCAAACTAAAAAAACAGAGCACAGAACATGTTTATAACTTCAATTCAAGCTCCTTGAATAGGTAGTATACTCCGCATAAAGTTCTCACTTGTACAACAACTCACTGGAAACATGTGAACACGGCTATCTACAACATAAGCTCATATGTTTTGTACAAAATATGTGCTGCAAGGTAAAAATAATCCTAATAGAAAAATGACCATATGACTAAGTGACTAATCAGGCCTATAGCAGTTGGCACATGCACAGCTCTCATATTGGACTCACATAAGTGAGGGGGTTCATTGTCTAAACTGCAACCTAACAAATACTACCTCCATCCCAAAATATAAGACGATTTTGTAGGCTACACAAGTATGCAACTGCAGCCTGAGCTTGAGATTGGAAGTCCATGCCTTACTGGCTTACTTTTCTAGTGGACAAGATCCAACCATTTAGAAAGAAAATTGTTGAAGTGGGTAGCTACAATACTAAACAACTCTCACAGACCACAAAGTAGCTGATATAAATCTGATCAACGTAGGATATGACAATTCAATCAAGAAGTATAGATGATGCATCAGTATAACAAACATCAGAGCGCACCCTGACCCGTGATCTGGGCTCTCGGCGGGGCCAGATCGGGGGCCGCACGGCACGAAACCAGGCGGGACAGAGGCCAAGCCACGTCAGGGAGGCGATGCGACGGGCGCCGCTGGGATCTACCGGGGGCGGAGGAGGAGGGGGCCTTGACCCGGGATTGGAACTTAACCAACCCCGACGAAAATCGAACCACACGATTTCTGGAATTCATCCCCTCCATGGCGTCCTCTCCTCCATGGCGTGCCTGCTGTCGGTTCCATGGCCCTGGCGTGCGTGAGGAAGAGGCAGAGGGTGAGGAAGCAAATCAAATCGCAGCAGCAAGGCAAAAGGGAAGATGACAAGTCCATCCATGGAAGAATAAGGGATCCGGTGCTGCACCTTGTTCCGGTGGCTCGACCTGGATCCGGCGCTCAATCTGGATCCGGCGCTGCCTCGCCTCTCGCTCGATCTAAGCAGCGGCGCGCGGCCAGACCACAAGTGCATACTTGCCGGAGCGGCGGAGGCGTCACCGGTGCAGGCTCAGCCTATCGTGGCTCTATTGGCCGTGGCTTCGGAAGAGCCGCAGAGGCAAGAGCTCGGAGGCAGGCGGCAAAAGCAAGGGGAAGCGGAGTTGGAAGTTGCTGCTGCTCCTGCTCAGGTCGTTGCAGGTCAAGAGCAGCGGCGCTTGGGGGGAGGCCAGCGGCGGGGTAGGAGTTGGGACGGCGGAGAGGGAGGTCTGGGTCAGATCTGGGTCGGGGAGAGGGAGGCGGCGCCGCATGGGTCGGGGAGAGGGAGAGGGAGGGGAGTGTGCTGCACGATGCTAGGGTTTGGTTGGCCAACATGCGTTTAGGAGACGTTGGATCTGTATGGTGTGGACGGCTCAGATCGGCTTAGGGGGTTGATCCGTGGGAAGGGAGGTTCTGCCTTCTGATTGGTCCAAGAAATGTGTCATTTAAAATAGTTTCTAAGTGGTAAAATAGAGGGAATTTGTCAAGCAGCTGCCAATAATATTTTCCAAAAATGGCACCACTAAAAAATATCACTCAAGTTATACAACATTTTCTAGATGATAACCAACTTGTATGCACTTCCGATATTTCTAGCATTTTTAGCCATTTAAACAAAAAATAATAGTTTGCTCGTAGTTTTTTTTGTGAAGGGCCTACCAAATAATTGTTGCAAAATTGGACCAAAACAATTTTCTAAAATACTAGGTCATATTTAATGTACAATTCACCAAATGGTTTAGTGTCAAAAGTTTTCATCCACCTCTCCTGAAAAAGACAAATTTTCGCCGATTCAGTTGGAATTGGGTCAAATTTGAATTGCAGCTACCTTATAGTTTGCTATTTATTTTTTCCAAAAATCATTTCTAGATACATAAGTATCTATTTAATCATAGAAACACCAAAAGTTTTCCAAAATTCAAATACTAGCTAGGAACGGTCATGCCCGCCGTTTTGACCGCATTTTGAAACGGGCATGAAAAATTCAAAAACAAAAACAAAAAATTGGAAAACCTTCGCATAGTGTCATTATATGTGACATAGTTACCAGGAAAAATAATAAACTTGTAATACGATAATTATTTTTAAAAAGTGTTCTCAGAAACGAGCTATCATGCGTGCAGATTCATGGCTTTCAACCCAAATGATCAATCTTATGGCCACATTCATGGCATAGTTTGTTCAAATGATCTCATATTGTGCACAAGGGTGCATATTGGAATGGCAAACAATGTTGCCTAAGGAAGTTTTCATTTTCTTTGGACGAAAAAACCATTTTCCATTTTTCGAGTGCCCAAAGGGAGGTTTTTTTGTGAAGGACCTCCCAAATAATTGTTGCAAAATTGGACCAAATCAATTTTCTAAAATACTAGGACATATTTAATGCACAATTGAAAAAATGGTTGGGTGTAAAAAGTTTTGATCCACCTTTCGTGAAAAAGAAAATTTTTCGTCGATTAAGTTGGAAGTGGGTCAAATTTGAACTGCAGCTACCTTATAGTTTGCTATTTATTTTTTCCAAAAATCATTTCTAGATACGTAAGTATCTATTTAATCATAGAAACACCAAAAGTTTTCCAAGATTCAACCACTAGCTAGGAACGGTCATGCCCACCGTTTTGACCGCATTTTGAAACAGACATGAAAAATTCAGAAAAAATCAAAAAAATTGGAAAACCTTCTCATAGTGTCATTATATGTGGCAAAGTTACCAGGAAAAATAATAAACTTATAATACGATAATTATTTTTAAAAAGTGTTCTCAGAAACGAGCTATCATGTGTGAAGATCAATGGCTTTCAAGTCAAATGATCAATCTTATGGCCACATTCATGGCATAGTTTGTTCAAATGATCTCATATGGTGCACAAAGGTGCATGTTGGAATGACAAACAATGTTGCCTAAGGAAGTTTTCATTTTCTTGGACGAAAAAATCATTTTCCATTTCCCGAGCGCCCAAAATGAGCTTTTTTGTGAAGGACCTACCAAATAATTGTTGCAAAATTGTACCAAATCAATTTTCTAAAATACTAGGCCATATTTAATGCACAATTGACCAAATGATTGGGTGTAAAAAGTTTTGACCCACCTCTCGTGAAAAAGACAAATTTCTACCGATTTAGTTGGAAGCGGGTCCAATTTGAACTGCAGCTGCCTCATAGTTTGCTTTTTATTTTTTACAAAAATCATTTGTACGTAAAAAAGTATCTATTTAATCAGGAACGGTCATGCCCGCTGTTTTGACCGCATTTTGAAACGGGCATGAAAATTTCAAAAAAAATCAAAAAATTGGAAAACCTTCGCATAGTGTCATTATATGTGGCAAAGTTACCAGGAAAAATAACAAACTTGTAATACGATAATTATTTTTAAAAAGTGTTCTCAGAAACGAGCTATCATGCGTGAAGATTCATGGCTCTCAACCCAAATGATTAATCTTATGGCCACATTCATGGCATAGTTTGTTCAAATGATCTCATATTGTGCACAAGGGTGCATATTGGAATGGCAAACAATGTTGCCTAAGGAAGTTTTCATTTTCTTTGGATGAAAAAACCATTTTCCATTTTTCGAGTGCCCAAAGGGAGGTTTTTTTTTGTGAAGGACCACCCAAATAATTGTTGCAAAATTGGACCAAATCAATTTTCTAAAATATTAGGACATATTTAATGCACAATTGACAAAATGGTTGGGTGTAAAAAGTTTTGATCCACCTCTCGTGAAAAAGACAATTTTCCGTCGATTCAGTTGGAAGCGGGTCAAATTTGAACTGTAGCTGCCTCATAGTTTGCTATTTATTTTTTCAAAAAATCATTTCTAGTTACATAAGGACCTATTTAATCATAAATATATGGTTTGGTGGCGATACGTCGAGGTTTGGGTGGTGGCCGAGGGCCCCAACTCTAGAGCGCGTAAACTCGCATGCCCGCCGCGTGGTCATCGCGTGACCGTGGTGTTGCCATGTGTTCTGGGCGGCCTAGGCATGTCTACTGGGCTTGGCACTCCCCATGTAGGTGCTAGGAAGAAAATTACAACATAAGATTCTCACGAGGAGACCGATCGATGCTCAAACATGAATTAGTAGCCAAGTGTTTGATTAGCGGTACGATAAATGTACATGGCTAATGGGCGTGAGTTTTGGCTGAGGATGATCATTTACTAAGAAGACCGTCTTCACAAATTTTTAGCTCAAAAGGAGGAGCCTAGGTGGTACTTGCTTTGCAAAGTACCACACTGGACATAAATACGGATGTTGAAGTTGGGCTCAAAATAATGAATAGATTGAGCTGGCATTTGGCGGAGGATGGTTATTTGGGCATAGGAAAGCACCGTAGAAAATGGATACTATTTGGACATGCCAAAGTGGTACTTCCTTCATAAACTGTTGTTTTGAACAGAATAGGAAAATGAATATTGTTGAATTATTTTTGAACTAGGCAAGGAATTGTTTTTACATATTTGACGAAGATATGACCCAAAGAATTTATGAGATTTTTTTGGGAATTTTGGGAATGACAGAAATATAGGTTGCTTCACAACCTGGGGCAAAAATTGCCACATGGACATGATACATAGGCAAAACTGATGAGGTGGCGCCTAGTCATAGCAACCCACCACAATTTACAAGGTTATGACCATCTATATTGGTCGTGATCAGCTAGAAATAAGGCAGCGGACCAGTGCTATCTGCTTTATGACCATTTCGTGTTTAGGGTTTGGAGCCCCCGAACAACTTTTGACCAATTGGTCTGAAATGGTCATAGATCTATGACCAATTCTTCCAGGGTCACTGACAGAAAGTCACTAGTTGACATATTTCTTGTAGTGGCACGTTGTATATCTAGGTCACTCCCTCGAGACTGTCTCACTCTTTCTTCCGCACGGCGGGCCACACTCGCTCAATCTCGTTCTCTTTATCTGAGTCTCGTTTAACCTCGTTTTCTTTCACACACAAATTATATATCTCCCTGTTCGGGCCTCGATCGACACACTCTATACTCTCTCACGCAGATTGTCTATCTAGGTCAGTCCATCCAAGCCGCCGCCACTCTTTCGACCTCATGGTGGGCCACACTCACTCAATATCTCTCTCTTGGTATGTCTCGATTGACCTCGCTCTTTCTCGGACAAAAACGATATATCACCATGTTTGAGCCCAATTCGACCTATTCACATTGTATACTCTCTCACGCACATCGTCTATCTAGGTCACTCTCTCCAACCCGTCTCACTATTTCGATCGCACGACGACCCTATGTGATCGGTTGACCTTGCTTCCTCCCACACACAAAATATATCTACATGTCTGTGACTGGATCATCTCTCAAGCTCTATCTTACAGCCCTCACCCTTGCCAAAAAGTTCAATCGGACAATATCTCTCCAGAGCATATATATTTGTTCAATGAATGTCGGACCACACTCGCTTTGTCTCTCTATCTATATGTCTCTCGATTGACCTCGCTTTCTCACACCGTATCTTCCACGCGTTGAAGCTACTACCTCTCCATCCCTCGCAAAGCCGGAGCTATTTACATTGCGAGGGGCACTCCAACCTTGGATTAATTTGTGTAGGCATTTGTTCCGGTCGGTTTAGATTATATTTTCATAGCATTCGGCCCACAACTACTCCAAACACCGTTGCAACCCACGCAACTCCCCTGGTTGATTTCACTCTGGCTCGGTCATCGCTCTCTCGCACGTCCTTTCTCGCCTTCAACGTCGCACCATGGTATTATTGAAAAAACTATGTTGTTCTCTTTAATTATTATAAATATGCTACAAAACTACACACCGATAGTCCACTTGGAATGGAACAAATTTCGACCCACAAATTAAAGTGCTACAAACTACACACCGAGGGGCCCACATGTCATGAAACAAATTTGGACTCATATACAAATTAAAAAATAAAGGACGAGGATTGAACATGCGACCAGGCCTTCAAGCCGCACGTCAATAGGCAACATACATAGAATAGCAATGTTTGTTGTACCCCCTTTGTTCACATAATGTTTTTATATTACCACAGCCTAATTAATGGATGACATGTAATATTATTTTTAGTACTATTCGCCTTCACTTACTGGTGGGTTCCATGTGTGCTCTCTCTCTCCTCCCCTTCCGTGTTTAGACGCACGGGCAAACAGGAAGAACTCGCAGGTGATGTTGGCGTTGACCATATCTGGACCCGTTCACAAGTCACGGCACCAGTTTCACGTACTAGCAGCACTAGTCAGTGTGTACGTGCAATGCACGTTAATTTGGAAGTATATTAAGTGCATGCGGATATTAACTACTAGGATATTGTTTGCGTGTTGTCATGTGATTAGCACTATTTTTGGCATGAAATTAACTGCACGCTAAACACGTTGAGCGCTCGACATTGAAGCAGTCCAGGTCGTTGGATGACAAGGAATACATGTGGCTTGATGACATTTTATATTTAATTTGATACGGCTCTAGCAGAACATTCAATCGATCAAACCATACATTTTGTTCAATCTGACTCCGACTTTAAATTATACGACGATCGATATAAAATAAACTGAAATGATAAACGTTCGATTTTAAGCATGGCAATCCGAACGTTTTTCATGGAAAATTTAGATTACGCGGCGGCGGCGGGGGCGTCTCGCGGTGGGAAGCAGCTCCTCTGCTGTGCTCTGTGTGTCGTCGGGCCACTGACCGACGGCGACGGCGGCGTCTTGCGCCGTTGTTGGTGTACTCCTGGACGTTGGCCTAGCTTCAAGGAAGGCCAAAATGTTCTGGACTTCGGAGTGAGTCAACTGGCGGGAGGAGGCGACTGGCGTTGGTGCAAGGAAGCGGTCGACGGCGGCCATCCATGCCGCTGAGGGGGGCACTGGCACCCGCGCGGGGACATGCGCTGTGAACGGTGCGACGGAGACATTCGTGTGCACGGGCACCGGCACGGGCGCGCACGTCAGTGCATGTGCAGGCGCATGCGCTGGCAGGTGCACGGGGATGGGCGCTGGCGCAGTCGGGGCGACGGGAGCCAGAACGGGAGCGGGGACAGGCGCGGCGTCTTCCCGCAAGGCCAGTTCAAGCTCGTCCCAAAGCGCCTTATGTTCTTGAGACTCCGGCTGGGTGTCTTCCTCAGGAAACTGGAACACTAAGGGCAGACCATCGTGATGCGGCATGGCGTACGTTTAGGTCAGGCTAGTTGGAGGTAGACGATAGGAGAATCGAAGAGGAAGAGAGAGGATTGTAGCGATACCGGGTAGTGCGGGATTGTAGCGATACCGGGTGGGAGCAGTTGGGACGATGGTGGGCGGCGGAGCCTGGTCAAAGGGCTCGCCTCCTGGTGAGCCTGCACAGGGGTCTGCTCGCACGCCTCCCTGACAGCCGGCGCAGCGGTCTGCTCGCACGCCTCCCGTCGACTCACACGCTTGCTCGGACGACACCTGCCGATGAGAAGCGGGGACTCGTGGCGGCACGTAAACGCCCACGGTTCACCTTAACGTGACAGGTCTTTGTTCCAAAATACCTTGGCTCTTCATTTGTGCAACTTGTCATAAGCAGCTTGTCTCAAATTGAAGAAAAAACTTACGAAGTAATATTTGTGCCATATCACGTGACCATGCTTAGTTTTAAGAATTTATTCTCACTTTTAGATTTTCTGAAATTTAAGATCCAAGATTCGAAACAATATCATAACCTGCATCATGCAATAAATTTTCAAGATGTACATCTGTCCTGTTGTATTTCTTAAGAAAGGATTTGGTCAAACATTTTGCTTAGTTAGACTTCAGACAAGTTATATATGCAGAGTAAAAGGATAATCCCTCCGTACCAGTGCATTGCCTGATATATTAACTCAAGTACTAGGCACAAACAAACGGGCTCAATTCTGTGCTCATCCTGGTGTAGTAGCAGTAGTACTAGGCAATGCAGTTGACGGGTGACCTTGACGAGCAGCGACCGAGGGAATTGAACTGTGCTCGACACGGTAGGTAACGTTGTCTAGTTACTAAAGCATCCCTCCATTGTTCATCGGTAGTCATTATGGACCGGGGACATGAGGGGAATTTCCTAGGACTGGAATTCTGGCCGCCAGATATTTCGACTTGAAACGCTGAGGCTCGACTGGTTGGGGTTGCCTAATGTGCGTACCACGCACGCCACCGAAGGACACGAGCCCGTTTTTTTAGGATCAACACGAGCCAAGGTCTGGCTGGTACGCCGTTGGGTCCTACCATTCGAGAATACAAAAGGAACCTTTTAAATTGCCGAATGAATCTATGTGTATTACAATACCCATATTTTCCTTGCAAATACTACTCTCAACGTGGTAATTGATTTATGACGAGTTGTTGAATTAGAGTGAGTTTGTGATATAGTGATCTCAACGTGGATTTCACATTTCATGGTATCCCTAGTAAGTTTTCCAATGCAAATTCAAATTTAAAAGATGAACAATATGGAGGTGAGAAAACTTTGTATGTATCAAGCATATGACCACACACACACAGAGAGACACACACGCACGAACACAACAACAATCCAATAAGTATAGTGCATCTATTTTTCCAAACCATGCATGTATGACACGAATTCAAAAATACTTCTTCTATTCCTAACTATTAGTATTTTAGAGAGTTCAACAAGTGACTACATACGGAGCAAAATGAGTGAATCTAGACTCTAAAATATGTCTATATACATCCGTATGTGCCAGTCCATTTGAAGCCTCTAAAAAGACTAATATTTAGGAACGAAGGGAGTAAAATGTAAGACATCCATGGTCCTCAGTTCAATATTTAAAATGAACATGAAACTGAAACATGAATATTAAGTCTAGTACTACAGTACATGCAAATGTTGTGTTTAGGTGGAGCTATGATTGTCGGGGGTCAACCCCTCGACCTTAGATAAAATTGTGGAGCTCTGTTTAGGGTTGTTTAGATTATATTTGTCCCCACCCTCCCAACCACCGATTGGTTGTGCACCCCCACCCCTCCTCCCCGGGAGAATATCATGTGCCCCCATACCTTAGATGCTATATGTCGATACGAGTTGCTTGGAGCTTGTAGATCTGAGATATAGCAGCTCACATGATGTGTCTTAATATTTTTGCAGGAAACCTTGATGAGTTTGAGAATTGCACACAATTTGTACAAAAACTACTTAGATGCCCTTTGATCCCATATCCAACGACCTCGAAGCTCGTATCACCGTAGCATCTAAGATGAAGGAGGACATCATATTCTCCTGTATGTAAGAATATCATGTGCTACCACACCTTAGATGCTTTGGTGATACAAGCTCTTCAGAGCCGTTGGATTTGTGACCCAACACCTCCTCGGTGGTTCGAATGGTTTTTTGCAGAAAAGCCCCAAAAGAGTTCGGCCACTTCTTACAAGCACAAAGACTGCTCAGATGCCATTGGATCTCAGATCAAACGACCTCCAAGCTCGTATCACCATAGCATCCAAGCTGCAATAGCACCTTATGTTTTCTCGCACGGGAGAGTATGAGGTGCTCCCGCACCGTAGATTCTATGGTGATACGAGTTCATTGAGATCTAACGACCCACAGTAGGAGGTTTGAATGTTTTCGCAATATACGACTGACCGAGTTTGGGAAATGCACAGAAAGTACAAGTACTACGCATGTGCCACGACCTAGATGCTCATATCACCGTAGCAGGTAATTAAGCTACGGGGAGCACCTAATATGAGCACGGGGGAGCCGTTGGATCGAAGATGCAGCGGCACACACGAGGCCTGAATGTTTTATTTGCAAAAAAACCTTTGGAGAGTTTGGAAATTGCGCATAATTACAAAGACTACTCCCAAGCCATTGGATCTCACTTCCAACGGTGTAAAAACTCATATCACCATAGTATCTAAGCTGCGGGGTGGATGTGATATTCTATGCCACTGTCATTTTTGTTCGTAAACTTGTAAAATACGTGTAACTCGTGCCGTTACTTGTCTAACCGTGCAAAGTGTTTGTTCAAAAAAACCATCCTACACTGAAATATCGGAACAACACACGGGGGTCCCACTTGTCATTAATCAAATTTGGACCTACAACTAACAAATCTGAAAGACAAGATTCGAATTGGCAACCTGGACTACAAAGCGTAAGTCGATAGCCTGAAAAAACGAACGATCGTTGGCTTTGTCCCATAACTTGATTTTATACAGTACTTGTGTTGAGTAGAGTAGAGGGAGTGCCTCGTCAACACGTGCATGACCGTAGTCTCACTTACTGGTGGGTCCCAGGTCCGCGATCTCAATCTCTCTTCTCTCCATCATCTAACCTTTGCACGGGCACACACGAAGAGCGGCGCTAGATTTCCGTGGTGTTATTACAACTAAAAAAAGCTTGGAAAATAGAAGAATCGCCTAGAATAAGAGACGTTGTGGCTGGTCGAGACGGAGCTAACCACATCTATCCTCCATGCCACATTTGCATGATGAAGCTGTGTGGCTAGTGGGGTGTTTTTGACCGACTGGCTGGGTCCCGAGGTCGAACCATAGGTACTACGTCTAATACAGTATATTTTTACACGTACATTTTTCCTCCGTGCCAAGACGTGGCACACCCTACCGCGCGGTTTCAGGGTCCTCCCGGGTGGTGCATGCATATACTCTTCCTGACGTGGGACACCCTACCGCATGTTTTCTGGGTCCTCCTCGATCGTAGCGCCAAAGCAAGTAAATGAGTCGTCAAATCATGAAAGACCACCTTTCCCACCGAGTACATCAGTGAAGCACGGTGGCTACCTAGTTGGGCTAGTTCGACCGATTAGCTAGGCCGCCGCCACATTTGTTTTTTCACCCCTTTTTTATCTACTTGCCGGCATGTAAATTTAAATATCCACCATGGCGTTTCTCTGGTGTTTGGGTGTTGCAGGATTTTTAATTTTTTGATTGACGGGAGCAGGCGCGGCAGGATTTTTAATTTTTTGATTGACGGGAACAGGCGCGGCAGCAATTAGTCACGATGACTCCGCCTGTAAAAACCCACTGCTCCCTGATGTGAGAAGTCGTCGACTGGTGTTTTACCATGGTGAAAACCAAAAGATTCCCCGCTCCCTCCGCCTTCCCGTAGATTGCGTTGCCTTTCAGCCGTTTCACCCCCTTTGCTTCCTCTCCCTATTGCTTCTACCTGGTGCCACGGTTGCGCAGCAGATCACGGAGTCCGAGGTGAGGCTCCTGACACAGGAGGTCCATGCCAAGGATGCGGAGCTCAGGGCCAAGGACATGGAGCTCCATGAGCTCAAGGAGGAGAGGAGTGACATGCTCCTCCGTTATGTGCGGGAATTCACGGAGCTTCAAAAGCGGCAGGCGTCCACCACAAAGATGCTCGAGGCGTCGGCGGTGTTGCGGCAGAAAGCGGGAGATACAATAGGCCGTCAGGGGAGCCGGCTGGAGCGCGAGCGGGCCGATCGTGACGAGGTCCAGGATCGCCTTAGCCAGTTGGTGAACCAAGTTACCACACACGTGTTGCGGCTGCGCGATGCCTACCGTCGTGCCAGTGCGACGATGCCGGCCGTCGGGCTAAACCCGTTCGACCACCCGGTCGACTTCAACGAGTTGCGGCTTGATCTGGTCTCCTTCTTCACCTATATCTCCGAGGAGCTGAGCCGTCTCCGCGCGATGGTGGGGGCTGAGCTGGACAAGGAGGGGTTGCAGGCTGCCGTCGCCGTTGCCGGGCGAATCCTTTCAGGGCTCCGTCACCGGAATCCATTTGTGCCATTGGACGCCGTCTTTGATGAGCTGGCTCCCGTAGACCGGGAGCGGGCTCTGCGGGCGGTTGCACCTTGCATCACCAACGTCGTGCGCCTCGAGAAGCAGTGGGACTTCGGTGGTATTTAGGCGCCCTCTGCATGGGCAGTTGGATCAAACTCAGACGGTGCAGATCAGTCACTGTAGCACAAAGCGTGTGGGTGTGTTTGGTTGCATTCTCATCTCAATATAGTTGTTTCCTCTTTGTGTATTTTTGTCAACCTACTAGTGTGGACTCATGCACCCTTCATGCAGTCTGCCAAACACCCAAAAGTGGGTCGAGAATGGAACTTTTGCTCCCATCCCGTGCACCCTTCATACACCCTGCCTAACACTATTCGTGCTTCATATGGTTCATGTTTTGTGGAGTACTGTAGCACCATACTCTCCGTGCGCTGTGGACCTAGTTTTGTTAACATTGATCTCACCGTTCATTCTCGACCGGAAAGTCGAAAAAGCGGTACTATGTTACATATAGGAGTAGTTGACATGCGCACACCATCATTTGTTATCGTCATATCTTACTACACTAGCAACAAGATTGTGTAATACTGACGTATGAACCACTGCACATGCCTAGTAGTAGGAGCACTGTGTATGTTCAAGTGGCTGCCGTGTTTCGCACTCCTCCGTCATAAGAGTGGAAACGCTTGCTGTAATCATTTTTTTCTTCGGAAAAATAGTGGACACGCTCTACCGTGCGGATCCTCCTCCAGCCATGCACTAAATTACTCACTTTCGCCGACATGTGGGACAGCCAGCACCTGGGTCCACCAGCCATGCACTAAATTACTCCGTAGTAGAGTGACGGTAGACTACCACGATCGAACCGCCTTAGTAATGCCCAATGAGACGTAAATCACAAAAACCCCTCCTTTCCAGCAGTAAGTTGGATGGACAAAGCAACCATCATTTCACTCTTCTCTCTCAGCTTCCTCTCTTGAAGAAAACCCCCACTCGCTTCGCTTCTCCCTCATTTCGTTCCTCCTTTCACTCTTCTCTCTCAGCTTCCTCTCTTGGATGGACGCCGGAGCACCGGCCGACGTGATGTCTATAGCTCTGGCCAAAACCGTCAAGGCTCATGGTACGAAGAAGCGCAAGCACCCCGCCGAGACTACTGCAGGCAAGCTCAAAGCCATCGCCCTGTCCAAGCCCCCCTCTTCGGGATCCCTCATTAAGCAAGTCCAGGTAATGTCTCTTGTTGACGATCTTTTTCTCGATCTTGATCGTGTTTTTTCATCTAACACGCAGTACTAGTACTGGTAGTACAACTTTTTGGGTGATCTTGCATGTGATTTTAGTGTGCCAAATGACGGTTCTAAATTCCTCTTTTGACCAAAACATGCGAGAGGTTGACACTGATTTCTTATAGATTACTTTCAACTACTCCCTCTATCCCAAATTTCTTGTCTTAGATTTGTCTAGATACGGATGTATCTTGATACATCCGTATCTAGACAAATCTAAGACAAGAATTTTGGGACGGAGGGAGTACTTTATGAACATCAATGCTACCTTTTAAGAGGGTATATTTGCCTCAGTAACTTGTGTTATGGATATTGCATGTAATCCCTCTGCTCTCATGCCTTTGAATACATGTTCTAGTGTCTTTGTTCACTCATTTCTGTGCATATATGTAGTCATATATGGAGTATAATATCGAAAATCATCTTATATTTCTGAACGGATGTAGTAATAAAATATGGTTTCTGTTTGAATTAGAACCAGGTCCGTGGTGGAGATGAAGTTCTCAAAGTCATGCCATGTGAACTGGAAGACCTGATGATGAGTTCTACTGCTGAACTATCCAGCTGCTGTGTCCTTGTCGCCACGTGTCCTGAACTAGTGTTTTCCTATAGCATTGTTGTCACGCGTGTTCTCGAGGCTGTACTTGACCACAACAATTTCCTGGTTGTGCCTTCGATTACGAAGGGTGTGGTTCTTGTAAAGCTTCCCAACAAATCTGATGCGGCCTATCTTCATCATCATGTTTATGAGTGGAAAGACCACTCTGTTAGGTTCTCCAAGGTTGACAAGATGGTGATGGTGCATGTAGACATCTCACACGAAGTCCATGGCCAAGTCAGTTATGCGGGGTTCATCCCATAGGTTGGTGGCAAGAAATAGTCTGCAGAGTTTAGTTAGTGCAACTTTGCTTGTCTGTAGTAAGTACTATTGTTCAGTACTTGATTTGTGTTTGTGAACCCTGTATTGTTTATTAGTACTACCGCTTTTGGTGTGTGGTCAGTCCTGAGAACGGTCTATGTTAATGTCTGTCCTCTCAGTTCAGTCTGTATATTTTGAAGTATCCAGATCATATTTTTTGTGAGGACGATTTATCAATTATGGTTACACTCCAATATCTGTATGCATTGCAGGGTTTATCGCACCCACCAGGATTTCCAGTCCCATGGATGTTCGGTCAATACGATTTGTCACGACCTTTGGACTATCCTGCTTGTGGGAGTAGGCGGGGCCCCTGCATGCCACACGTAGTTGGACGATCAATCTTCTATTTAGTACTTCAACATAGTGATTTCCTGGTAAGGATTCACTCGTGTCACATCAAGTAAATCTTATTGATTTACTGTAAATCTTATTGATTTATTGTCTAAATCTTATTGATTTAATGTCATGTTTTCTTTCATTTCCTACAATTTTACGATGCAGGTTTTACCATGTGACATTCATCACAGAATAAACCGTTTGGTTTGCTCTACGATGGCTATTTTTGCAGGTTTCACTTCTTATGTCGTGTCAGTAACGAAGGCACTGTCCATCACTTATATTACTGGAAAAAATTGGATCAGTCTGTTGTCTGAGTACAAGCTGAATCCCTATGATGAACTGCAGTTTGGTTTAACAAAAACGCCACAATTAGTCCTTCTCGCGTTTAAAGGAAATGAAGAAAAAAACTGGATCACGGTCACGGATCCTAGTCAAGTTAGAAAGCTGATCATAGCAGACTAGACACGATCGCCGCTGTCTCGTACAGATCAAGCACCGGCAGTTGCTCTAGCATTGACAGCGGTAGCAGCTCAGTCTGATCCAACTGAGGATTGGGCACCGACCGCGTCAGCGGATCAGTCTGATCTACCGGAGGATCGGGCATCGACACCGGCACCTGCTCCGACACCGGCACCAGCTCTACAAGGAGCACCATCTCCGGTAGCAGCAGCGGCTTCGGCACCTACACCAACACTTGCACTTGCATCTGCTCCGGCCCGTGCAGTTGCACCGGCAACCGACTGGGCTGCAGTTTGCACTTCATATACCAAAGTCCTTACAAAAACCGACATGTCCACCTTCTTGGTAAGCATTGGCCGCCCAAATTCTTTGTTCTTTTTTCTTTCCATGTTGTTTCACGTGATCCACTATGTTGATCTAATTGTTTGGGTATGTCTTCTTGTTTGCAAACAGAGAATTCCTAGAGCAACGAGGGAGTCGTTCAACAATCAGGGCGACCGCGGCCAAGTTTCTCTTACCATGCGCAACCTTGGTGTGAATGAACCTGCTCAATATACCGTAAGTACAAAGGATGGTCGCATGATGATTGGTGCTAAAGGATGGTCAAGGTTCAAATCTAAATCATATCTTGCGGTAGGGGATGATGTCAAAATTGAACTTTCTCGGCAAGGAGAGCTGGTCCAAATCAACTTTGAAATTCTTCAGTAGCAGCACGCAACTGCCGAACTGATCTATCCTCCGAGAGATTTTGATGTAATAATCTGGCATGGTGAAACAAGTGTCTTGTGTGTATAAGTAGTATGACAATATTATTTATCACATGGTATATCGTTGATAGAATTGCAACTCTGATTGCTGGTTAGGAACTGTCGTTCGATTTCATTCCAACAGTTGCCGTGCTTTATTCAATTTTGTGTATTCGCCTTGCGACAGCATCTAAAACCAGCGCCGTACCGATCGCTTGCAATATGAAAAACGCTGAGGTAGAACACATGGGCCCCCAAACATGCAGGGTCGGCCTGCAGCCCAAAGTCCAGAACCGTGAGCCTATCTGAGTATTATATTCTCAGCTGAACCCCCATAAAAAAAGTTGAACCCCCATAATGCCCTTGTGTTGCGGAGGGAGTATATTTCTCGGCAAGGTGAGCCTGTGATATAAAAGATTTGTATATATCATTACAGAGGGAGTATCTATCTGTCAAAATATATATTTATGTGTAACTAGTTACTCCTGTCTTTCTACTTCCTTTCGCTGATATGTGGGGCAACCGACAACGGGGTCCACGTGCCACATGCACAAATTAGAGTGCACAACTTCACGGTAGACACACCCCGGTTGTAGCGCCGCAGTAATGCCTAATGAGCCGTCAAATCACAACCCCCCCTTTCCAGCTTTAGCAGTAAGCTGGACAGACGAAGCGGCAATATTTCACTGGGCCTGAATCCCCTTCTCCCTCGTCTGCTTGTTCAGAGAAAACCCCCTCTCGGCGATTGCATAGGGTTTTCTCATGGAGAACCAGGTACGAATTCTTCATCCATCCCCTATAAATCCAAGTCCCTTGGCCGCAGGTAATCCTAGGATGGCAGCCGCCGCCGTTGATGCATTTTTCTTCCTACTGAATCTAGTGTGTTTCATTTGCAGTGCCCAAAGTGCGAGTACCCTACAGGTTTCTGCGCCCTCGGCGAGACGACACACTTGTTCCTTCTCATCCTAACACAACATTTTGAAACACGCACAGTATGTTCCTAGAATCCTCTTTTCTATCCGGGAGGGTGGGGTTTCTTTTTAACATGTTGTGTTCTCATATTATTTTTCCTGCAGTGTATTATTTGCTCTACCAGAACACATGTACTCAAGATGCTCGGCCTTGCCATAACTGAATACACTAGTTTAATGGTCACAGTGAAGACAAGCCATGGATATAAGTTCCGAGTTGGGTTCATGAACCAAGAAGATCGCTGCTTTTTTTATGGCCAAACTTGGATAAACTTTCTCAAGTGTTACAGACTGAAAGTTGGCGCACGGATGTTGATGGAAATAGCAGAACCTGGTCTCATCTTCACTGCGATCTTCCACCCCAACGTCGTTCCAATTGTTCATCCATGTTAGTTTTGTTTCTGGTTCTTGCTTGTTGCCTCGATTACTTATTAATCCACCTATTCTGTCTAACTAATCACAATTTAACTTTAGAAGTAGCAACGAATCTCTCACGAAGATGCTACTTCTAACTAATATTTTCTTATAATTGGTGGCACGTGTAGGTTTTTTTAGAGTTAAGCAGTCTGCTCGTTTGTTACTCTGTAATAACTCGGCTGTTACTAATGGCACTGAAGTTGACTGGATCGACATCCACAAGTTCCTACACTTTATTGATCGTCTTGAGGTCCTTGTGGGGCGTTTCAATGGTGGAAGGCCACGTGGGATATGTGTGCCACTGTTGCACTCGTTGAACAGGTCCAACTGTGTCGAGAAACTTATGGTACGAGCTGTTTTCTGTTATATATGTTGTTCATAAACTATTGCGTATACACAGTTTTACAGCTGTGATCTTCTTGAAACAGGAACTGCCGAGTTCTATTGTTCCTATACAGATGCCTGACCATGGTCGGGTCAGACTTGCGCTTGGTCACAACATGATGTTTATGTCGGCCTACTCAATTCCCCTTGGAGGTGAAAAGATACTTATTCATGGGTGGTCTCAAATAATGAAGGCCCGTCCATCTTGGAGAATAGGACAGAAGATTATGTTCATGCTTTTCCATGGCTCTAAAGCGAATATCCTGTTTATTGACCATGTTGCGAGATGAAGCCACTTTCAGAAGGTTGTGGATGCGCGGGGTGGCGCCTGGGCCTTGTCCTGGGGCTTGGCGGCCTCACCCTTGGTTAACTGTAGGCAAAGTAGCACTGTTCGAGGCGTGCTTTGTACGGTTGAACTTGTATAAGTACTTATACTGCTTTCAGCTTTGGTTGTTAAGTGCCCCTGCTAGTTTCAGTTAAGGTTGTTAAGTACTCCTGCTGCTTTTACAGTCTGCCGTGTTTCTTCAGTCCTGTCTTCCAGCCGCCAAAACCAAACCAGTGCCGGCGGGGCCGCCTACTTCCGCCTCCCATGGCTGGCTGCGCCTCAACGCACGCATGGCTGCCCCACCGTCTCCAAAATCGTTAACGCCGATGTCCTCCGCGCACTTTGGTGCGCTCGCCGCGGCGCCGCCCTCTCGCGTTGTCAACATGGTCAACAAACAACATAAATTGGCAGAAGTACGTGGAGAGGATGACAGTAGGGGCCCACCACGTCAGCGTATGGAAAAATAAAATGCTTCCTCCTAGTGTTTTCCTGACATCTGGGACCCACGACATTGTGAGCTTATATAGTCAATAGACAAGAGAACAACACAAGATTGGCTGACACCTGGGACGTAGCTACTCGAGCAGTATTTTTTTGTTTGGTATTGTTGAGACGGAGTAGGGTTTGAACTAGGCTGTGGCCCGTCTAGCCCAGGCTTATATTTTATGTTCACCATGTGACCAACCCAGCTATTTTTTCTTTGTGAAAATGAGCCCAGTTTATTTTTTCTGAAGAATACCCATTCCAGGCCTACTTATTTTTCTACGCCCTAATGGGCTGCAACTCTTTCAAGACGCCTGCAAATCTTGAAAGTAATATGAAATGGGTTGTAAATATAAAAATAGATGACAAATTGGCAATTACTTTATAATTTCTGAATTTTTTCACATTTTCAGATTCCTATTTCACTGGCCATTAACCTAATTTAAATATATCTTGAAAGTAATTTAAATCTGGCTCGACATTTCGATATTAAAAATAGTTTGGAACCCACAAAAATATGCGAAATTGGCCCTGGCCAACCAAAAAAAAACGACTGCAATAAATTGCATAAGAAGTTGCCATGACCTATATATAAATTATTAAAAAAAAGAGGGAGTGGTCTGACTTGTGGGCTTGTTTAGTTGACGCGTATGCAAGATTTTTTAGTTATTATATACGTCAACAAACGATTCTAGCAGACGTAACCATTGGATGTCAATCCAACGGCCGTCGTGTTTCTTCAATCTCTGATCTTCTTTCTCCAGCCGCGAAAGCAGCGCCGGCGGGACTGCCTACTCCCACCTCCCGCGGCCGGCTGTGCTACCGCGCAGGCCTCAGCGCCCCCTACTACTCCCACCGCTGGCCAGTGCATCCCTCTACTCACCCACACCCCCTGTTATTCTACGGCGACGGCAGCCTCACACCGCAGCCGAACTGGTGAACCCTCGTACTCCTCTCCGCACGGGCTTCCACTGCCGCGTCTTCCCCGGCTCCGTGTCATCCCCTTCCTAGGCCTCGCCGTCGTCCACCGCCGTGGTGCTCTCGGTGTGGCATGGTCAATGTGGTCAACAACCGACTTCCATCGGAAGAGTACTGTACGTGGAGAGGCTGACAGCTGGGTCCACGGCAGCCGCAAGGAAGTTCCTCCTTATTACACGGAAAATAATTATTCCTCCACCTGACAGCAGGGACCCACTGGACGGGCCACCAGTATTTCGTGAAAAAAAATGTTTCCCCTTGACTGCTAGGACCCACAGGATGGGCCACCGTATTTCGTGAAAAAAACGTACCCCCCGCTGTTAGCTCGGACACACCGGAAGTGCCTCCTTATTACGCACAAAAAATGAATACCCCCTGCTAGCTGGGACCCACCTTGGTAGGAGGGTGACCTGTGGGCCTACTAAGTTGACCGGGACAGAGGCCTTTAACAACTTTAGTCAATATATGAACGATTCTAGCTCAAGTGACCGTACGGTGTCCATCCAACGGCCGTAGTGCTTGTTCAACCTCTGGTCTTCTTGCTCCACCCGCCCAAAGCAGCGCCGGTCGTGCCGCCTGCTCCTGCCGCCCGTGGCCGGCTGTGATGCCGCGGAGGCCTCACTGCCCCCTACTACTCCCACCGCTGGCCAGGCCATCCCTCTACGCACCCACACCCCCTGTTATTCTGCGGCGATGGCAGCCTCACACCGCAGCCGAACGAGTGAACCCTCGTACTCCTCTACGTGTGGGCATCCACTGCCGCGTCTTCCCCGGCTCCGTGTCATCCCCTTCCTAGGCCTCGCCATCGTCCACCGCCCTGGTGCTCTCGGCGCGGTGTGGTCAACATGGTCAAGGAATGGCTTCCATCGGACGTGGACTGTACGTGGAGAGGCTGACAGCTGGGTCCACGGCCGCAGCAAGGAAGTGCCTCCTTATTACGCGCAAAATAATTATTCCTCCACCTGACAGCGGGGACCCACTGGACGAGCCACCGTATTTCACGAAAAAACGTTTCCCTCCTAACTGCTGGGACCCACCAGCTACATCTTCGCACGCACGGAAGTGCGTCCAAAAAAAACGATTCGCCCCCCAGACTACTGGGACCCACCAGCTACATCTTCGCATGCAAGGAAGTGCGTCCGAAAAAACGATTCACCCCCCTGACTGCTGGGACCCACCAGCTACATCTTCGCACGCAAGGAAGTGTGTCTGAAAAAAAACAATCCCCCTGACTGCTGGGACCCAGCAGCTACATCTTCGCACGCAAGGAAGTGCATCCGGGTAAAAAAAAACAAAACGATGTGCCCCCTGACTGCTGGGACCCACCAGCTACATCCTCGCAGGCAAGGAAGTGCCTGACAGTCAGGACCCACCTGGTCAAAGCGTACGTAGCGTTGTCATTCTGGTCGCGAACGTGTACGTACATATATACTGGTCGATGTAGAGGCGCGCACGTGTTGTAGTAGAGGCGCGTATGTGTCGTAGTAGAGGCGCGCACGTAGCATGTACACGTACGTACATCGGCCAGGGTGCAAGAAAGAAAATATGGCCACGTACGTACATACGGGCAGGGTCTCGAACGCCTACTCGCTCATACGTACGGCCAGGGCTCGTGTACATGGCTGGATCGGGACGGAGAAACAGCGTCGTCGTCATGTTCATGGGGAGGCAATGGAAGCGTCGTGTTCATGGGGAGGCAACGGAATGCGTCGTGTTCATGGGGAGGCAACGAAATGCGTCGTGTTCATCAGGAGGCAACGGAACACATGGGAGCCAACCGGCTGGGTCGGAACGGAATGCGTGGTCGTGTTCATCGGGAGGGCTTGGATGGAATAGGCGATGGAAACGAGGCCTGGCGTACCGCAAAACGGAGGAAACGGCCTTGTGTTCGACCAGCCACGTTCGAAACGGGATCCTGTTCATCGGGAGGGGTCTGGCGTACCGCAAAACGGATGAAACGGACCTCCTATGGTTGAAACGGGGGTCCTGTTGATTGGGAGGGGTGTGGCGTACCGCAAAACGGACGAGACGGACATCCAACTGTCGAAATGGGGGTCCTGTTCATCGGGAGGGGTGTGGCGTACCGCAAAACGGGACTCCACGGGATATTGTTCATCTCCACCGTCGACCTTCTCCAGCCTCCATGGGCTACTGTCGACCTCCTCCAGCCTCCACGGGCTCCTGTTCATCCAGCCTCCACCGCGCGCTACTCCACCGGCTACTATTCAACCACCCCTCCATGGGCACCCCTCCACCGTCTACTGTTCATCCAACCCTCCACACCACGGGGTCCTGTTCAACCACCCCTCCACGGGCACCCCTCCACCATCTACTGTTCATCCAGCCCTCCACACCACAGGGTCCTGTTCATCCAGAGGCAACGCCACCGCTCACTTTTCATCCAAACCCCCCCGCAACGCTCACTGTTCATCCAATCGATCGGCTTCCGTTAGCAGCAGTAGCGAAGGAATCGCTCGATCGGGTTCAGTTAACAGCCATCGATCGATAGCTCGGGTTCAGTAACGCGTAGCCTGCAGTGCAATCGCTCGGGTTCAGTTAGAGCCCAATGCCTCGCTCGGGTTCAGTTAGAGCCAACGCCTCGCACACACGCGCGTACGTGTACGAGAGAAACGCGCATCGCTCAGCCCCCGACCTCCCACCGTAACCGGGAACTCCCCGAAATTTTCCTCCCCCTCGCTTCTACCACGGTTTTTTCCATCATGGACGACCCAAAGAATGTCATGCAGCTGCGTCTCCGGCCCGCCCAGGACGAAAAGCCCATTTTCTATCATGATTTTTTGTCATAGAAGTAGGAGCACACCACATCTATGATGATACCGGGTTTTGTCACAATTATCGTCATAGAAGTGTCATATGTATGACAAAAAAAATTCGTTCGGCCCAAAATGTCACGGATGTGTCTTTTTTTGTAGTGTAGTGTGAATGCCAAAAGATGTAAGGTTGATAATGATAGTCCCACATACTTGTGGCACTGCTGCCTTGGTCACATTGGTGTCAAACGCATGAAGAAACTCCATGCAGATGGACTTTTGGAGTCTCTTGATTATGAATCATTTGGCACGTGCGAACCATGCCTCATGGGCAAAATGACCAAGACTCCGTTCTCCGGAACAATGGAGCGAGCAACCAACTTATTGGAAATCATATATACTGATGTGTGTGGTCCAATGAGTGTTGAGGCTCGTGGTGGTTATCGTTATGTCCTCACCTCACTGATGACTTAAGTAGATATGGGCATGTCTACTTGATGAAACACAAGTCTGAGACCTTTGAAAAGTTCAAGGAATTTCAGAGTGAGGCTGAGAATCAACATGACAGGAAAATAAAGTTCTTATGATCAGATCATGGAGGGGAATATTTGAGTCACGAATTTGGCACGCACTTAAGGAAAAGTGGAATTGTTTCACAACTCACGCTGCCTGGAACACCTCAGCGTAATGGTGTGTCCGAACGCCGTTATCGCACTCTATTGGATATGGTGCGATCTATGATGTCTCTTACCGATCTACCGCTATCATTTTGGGGTTATGCTATAGAGACTGCCGCATCCACTTTAAATAGGGCTCTGTCGAAATCCGTTGAGACGAGATCGTATGAATTGTGGTTTGGGAAGAAACCTAAGCTATCATTTCTGAAAGTTTGGGGATGCGATGCTTATGTCAAGAAACTTCAACCTGAAAAGCTCGAACCCAAATCGGAAAAATGCGTCTTCATAGGATACCCTAAGGAAACTATTGGGTATACCTTCTACCTCAGATCCGAAGGCAAGATCTTTGTTGCCAAGAATGGATCCTTTCTAGAGGAAGAGTTTCTCTCGAAAGAAGTAAGTGGGAGGAAAGTAGAACTTCATGAAGTATTGCCTCTTGAACCGGAGAGTAGCGCAGCTCAAGAAAATGTTTCTGTGGTGCCTGCACCGACTAGAGAGGAAGTTAATGATGATGATCATGAAACTTCAGATCAAGTTGCTACTGAACTTCGTAGGTCCACAAGGACACATTCCGCACCAGAGTGGTACGACAACCCTGTCCTGGAAATCATGTTGTTAGAGAATGGTGAACCTTCGAACTATGAAGAAGCGATGGCGGGCCCGGATTCCGACAAATGGCTTGAAGCCATGAAATCCGAGATAGGATCCATGTATGAAAACGAAGTATGGACTTTGACTGACTTGCCCGATGATCGGAGAGCCATAGAAAATAAATAGATCTTTAAGAAGAAGACAAACGCGGATGGTAATGTAACCATCTATAAGGCTCGGCTTGTCTCTAAGGGTTATCGACAAGTTCAAGGGGTTGACTACGATGAGACCTTCTCACCCATAGCGAAGCTGAAGTCTGTCCGAATCATGTTAGCAATTGCCGCATTCTATGATTATGAGATATGGCAAATGGACATCAAAACGACATTCCTTAATGGTTTCCTTAAGGAAGAATTGTATATGATGCAGCCGGAAGGTTTTATCGATCCTAAGAACGCTGGCAAGGTATGCAAGCTCCAACGCTCGATCTATGGGCTGGTGCAAGCATCTCGGAGCTGGAACATTCATTTTGATGAGATGATCAAAGCGTTTGGTTTTATGCAGATTTATGGAGAAGCCTGTGTTTACAAGAAAGTGAGTGGGAGCTCTGTAGCATTTCTCATATTATATGTGGATGACATACTATTGATGGGAAATGATATAGAACTCTTGGAAAGCATAAAGGCCTACTTGAATAAGTGTTTTTCAACGAAGGACCTTGGAGAAGCTGCTTACATATTAGGAATGAAGATCTATAGAGATAGATCGAGACGCCTCATTGGTCTTTCACAAAGCACGTACCTTGACAATATATTGAAGAAGTTCAATATGGATCAGTCCAAGAAGGGGTTCTTGCCTGTATTGCAAGATGTGAGATTGAGCACGGCTCAATGCCCGACCATGGCAGAAGATAGAGAAAAGATGAGTGTCATACCCTATGCCTCGGCCATAGGGTCTATTATGTATGCCATGTTGTGTACCAGACCTGATGTAAACCTTGCCGTAAGTTTGGTAGGAAGGTACCAAAGTAATCCCGGCATGGAACACTGGACAGCGGTCAAAAATATGCTGAAGTACCTGAAAAGGACTAAGGATATGTTTCTCGTTTATGGAGGTGACGAAGATCTCGTCATAAAGGGTTACGTCGATGCTAGCTTCGACACAAATCTGGATGACTCCAAGTCACAAACCGGATACGTGTATATTTTGAATGGTGGGGCAGTTAGCTGGTGCAGTTGCAAGCAAAGCGTCATGGCGGGATCTACATGTGAAGCGGAGTAGATGGCAGCCTCGGAGGCAGCACATGAAGCAATCTGGATGAAGGAGTTCATTACCGACCTAGTTGTCATTCCCAATGTGGCGGCCCTGATGACTCTCTTCTATGACAACACTAGAGCCATTGCCCTTGCCAAGGGGCCTAGGTTTCACAAGAAGACCAGGCATATCAAGCGTCGCTTCAACTCCATTCGTAAAAATGTTCAAGATGGAGACATGGAGATTTGTAAAGTGCATACGGACCTGAATGTCGCAGATCCGTTGACTAAACCTCTTCCACGTGCAAAACATGATCAACACCAGAACTCTATGGGTGTTCGATTCATCACAATGTAACTAGGTTATTGACTCTAGTGCAAGTGGGAGACTGTTGGAAATATGCCCTAGAGGCAATAATAAAATGGTTATTATTATATTTCCTTGTTCATGATAATTGTCTATTGTTCATGCTATAATTGTATTATCCGGAAACAGTAATATGTGTGTGAATACATAGACCACAATGTGTCCCTAGTGAGCCTCTAGTTGACTAACTCGTTGATCAATAGATGGTTACGGTTTCCTGACCATGGACATTGGATGTCATTGATAACGGGATCACATCATTAGGAGAATGATGTGATGGACAAGACCCAATCCTAAGCCTAGCACAAGATCGTGTAGTTCGTCTGCTAAAGCTTTTCTAATCTCAAGTATCTTTTTCTTAGACCATGAGATTGTGAAACTCCCAGATACCATAGGAGTACTTTGGGTATGCCAAATGTCACAACATAACTGGGTGGCTATAAAGGTACACTGCGGGTATCCCCGAAAGTATCTGTTGGGTTGGCACGAATCGAGACTGGGATTTGTCACTCCGTATGACGGAGAGGTATTTCTGGGCCCACTCAGTAAGACATCATTGTAATGAGCTCAATGTGACTAAGGGGTTGGTCACGGGATGATGTGTTACAGAACGAGTAAAGAGACTTGCCGTAACGAGATTGAACAAGGTATCGGTATACCGACGACCGAATCTCGGGCAAGTGCTATATCGATAGACAAAGGGAATCGTATACTGGATTGATTGAATCCTTGACATCGTGGTTCATCCAATGAGATCATCGTGGAACATGTGGGAGCCAACATGGGTATCCAGATTCCGCTGTTGGTTATTGGCCGGAGAGATGTCTCGGTCATGTCTGCATAGTTCCCGAACCCGTAGGGTCTGCACACTTAAGGTTCAATGACGCTAGGGTTATAGGGAATAGATGTATGTGGTTACCGAATGTTGTTCTGAGTCCCGGATGAGATCCCGGACGTCACAAGGAGTTTCGGAATGGTCCGGAGGTGAAGATTTATATATGGGAAGTCCAGTTTCAGTCACCGGAAAGGTTTCGGGGTTTATCGGTATTGTACCGGGACCACCAAAGGGGTTCCGGGGGTCCACCGGGAGGGTCCACCTGCCCCGAAGGACCTAATGGGCTGTAGTTGGGTGGGAACCAGCCCCTTAGTGGGCTGGTGCGCCCCCCAAGGGCCCAAGGTGCCTAGGGTTGGAAACCCTAGGGGGCCTCTGCCCCCCCGGGGCGGGCGCCCCCTAGTTGGAAACCGTAAGGGGGCCGCTGCCCCCCCGAGGGGCCGCCGCCCCCCCTCTAGATGGATCTAGGGGGCCGGCACCCCCTCCCCTTCCCCTATATATAGTGGGGGTTTTGGGGTTGCCAACGACACGAGTCTCCCTCTCTCTTGGCGCAGCCCTACCCCTCTCCCTCCTCGTCTCTCGTAGTGCTTGGCAAAGTCCTGCTGGAGTGCCACGCTCCTCCACCACCACCACGCCATCGTGCTGCTACTGGACGGAGTCTTCCCCAACCTCTCCCTCTCTCCTTGTTGGATCAAGGCGCGGGAGACATCACCGGGATGCACGTGCTTTGAACGCGGAGGCACAGTTGTTCGGTGCTTAGATCAGATTCGGTCGTGATCTGAATCGCTTCGTGTACGACTCCACCGACCGCGTTCTTGCAACGCTTCCGCATCGCGATCTTCAGAGGTATGAAGATGCACTCCCCTCTCGTTGCTAGTAAGCTCCATAGATTGATCTTGGTGATGTGTAGAATTTTTTTAATTTCTGCAATGATCCCCAACAATTCGTCCTCGCCGTCGACACGCTCGGTCGCCTCCTCCGCCGTGCCACGGAGCTGGGCGTCCTGCAGCAGCTGCACCCCCGGCGCCCGGTCCCCTCAGCCTCCCTCTACGCCGACGCCGTGATCCTATTCTGCCACCCCACCATCGGCGACATTACTGCTGTCAAGAGCATCCTGCTGCTCTTCGGCCGAGCTTCAAGCCTCCTCGTCAACTACGCTAAAAGCTCCGCCACCTTGATCCGACGCACCGCTGACGACGTCGCGCCCGCTGTCAACCTGTTGGGCTGCCCCCTCCCCGAGTTCCCGATCACCTATCAGGGCATCCCCCTAACTCTACATCATCCGACGGCCGCACAACTGCAACCCGTCGTCGACAAAACGGCCGACATGCTACCCACCTGGAAGGCGCATCTCATGAACAAAGTCGGCCGCCTTGCGTTCGTCAAGGCCATCCTCAACGCAATTCCGACTCACCAGCTCCTCGCTCTTGCGCCCACCAAGAAGACCATCCGAGCACTCAAGAAAATCCAGCGAGGCTTCCTATGGGCTGGACGCGCGGAGGAAAACGAAGGCCACTGCCATGTCAACTGGCAACACGTCGCTAGGCCACTCTCACTCGATGGCCTCGGCGTGCGCGACCTTGGCTAGACCAGCCTCGCGCTCCGCATCCGCTGGTTGTGGTTCAGACGCACGGACATCACCAGAGCATGGGCCGGCCTTGACTTGCAGTGCAGCGCCGAGGAGCGTGCATTCTTCTTCGCATCCACCACCATGCAAATCGGGAACGGCACGGAGGCCCTCTTCTGGGAAGATCGATGGATTGACGGGCTCTCCGTTTGCGAGATCGCGCCGCTCCTTTACGCTTCCATTCCCAAGCGCCGCCGCAAACTCAGGACCGTCGCCGATGGACTCCAGGCCAACCAGTGGGCACGAGACATACACGACACGATTGGCATACATGAGATTTTGGGCAATACTTATAGCTCTGGCAAGCTATCAATGCCATGACCCTCTCCGCCGAGCCAGACCGCCTCACCTAGAAGTGGAACACAAGCGGCGTCTACTCCGCCAAATCGGTCTACCTTGCCACATTCAACGGCTCCATGGTTAACGATGCATGGAAGCTCACCTGGAAGAACTGGGAACCCCCGCGCGTCTGTTTCTTCCACTGGATCGCCCGCCTGGACTGGTGTTGGACAGCCGACCACCTCGCCCGCCGCGGCCTGCAGCACCCTGCACGATGCCTCCTCTGCGACCAAGCCCCCGAGACCATGCACCACCTCACCCTCGCCTGCCCCCTTCGCCAGGTAGATCTCGCATGAGGTTCTGCACTGGCTCAGACTTCCCTGCGCCCCACCCGACAGAGAGATCTCCCTCAATGATTGGTGGCGCACGGCGTGACATGACACCCCAATGCCCATGCGCAAGGGCATCGCCTCCACGACCCTCCTCATCCCATGGATTATATGGAAGCACCGCAACGACTGCGTCTTCAACAGAGGCCAGCCCTCGACGACCAACCTACTCACAAAGATCAAAGATGAGGCCGCCCTCTGGGCTAGAGCCGGTGCCCTAGGGCTTCATGCCATCTTGCCGCAAACCCGGGACATGCACTGATATGCCCCAAGCACTGTAATTCCCTCCTAGGAGGATTGTTACTGAAATTTCCTTTCTTTCCAAAGTAATGAAATGCAAGCTCTTCTTGGGTTTTCTCGAAAAAAATATTCACTCCCAGCTACTTATGCATGGCATGAGAAACTATAATATCTAATTGTCATTGCAAACATGTTTAATCATAATGGGTTGAATCATGGATACTAGATTAAACATATTTACACTTGTGGGTCATCAAGACTCTTTTCTGGCACCGTTGCCGGGGAGTGAAGCGCCTTTGGGAGGTGAAATTTGGTAAGGAAAAATTTATATAGTGTGCTAAAATTTACTGTCACTTGTTACTATGGAACATAATCCTTTGAGGGGCTTGTTCAGGGTATCTTCACCCCGACCAGTAAAGCAAAGAGTAGCTCCTCAACCTACTGAACCTACTGAAAATGTACTTTGAAATTCCTTCGGGTATGATAGAGAAACTTCTAGCTAATCCTTTCACAGGTGATGGAACATTACATCCCAATTTGCACCTAATCTATGTGGATGAAGTTTGTGGATTATTTAAGCTTGCAGGTATGCCTAAGGATGTTATCAAGAAGAAGGTCTTCCCTTTATCTTTGAAGGGAGATGCATTGACATGGTTGAGACTATGTGATGATATTGGATCATGGAACTACCAACGATTGAAATTGGAATTTCATCAGAAGTTTTATCCTATGCATCTTGTTCATCGTGACCGTAATTATATATATAATTTTTGGCCTCGCGAAGGAGAAAGCATCGCTCAAGCTTGGGGGAGGCTTAAGTCAATGTTATATTCATGCCCCAATCATGAGCTCTCGAAAGAAATGATTATTCAAAAATTTTATGCTCGGCTTTCTCTCAGTAATCGCTCCATGATCGATACTTCTTGTACTGGATCTTTTATGACGAAGACTATTGGATTCAAATGGGATTTATTGGAGAGAATTAAACGCAACTATGAAGACTGGGACCTCAGCGAAGGTAAGGAGTCACGTATAACACCTAAGTTTGGTTGTGTTAAATCTTTTATGGATACCGATGCTTTCCGTGAATTTAGCACTAAATATGGACTTGACTCTGAGATAGTAGCTTCTTTCTATGAATCCTTTGCTACTCATGTTGATCTCCCTATGGAGAAGTGGTTTAAATATAATGCTCCCATTGAAGTAAAATTAGTTTCACCTATTAAAGTTGAAGAAAAGACTATCACTTATAATGGTCCTGTTGTTCCTATTGCTTATATTTAGAAACCACTTTTCCCTGTTAGAATAAAGGATCATGCTAAAGCTTCAACTATGGTCAACAAAAGTAATATTAAGACACCCAAACCCCCTGAGAAAATTTAAGGTTGAACCTAGTGTTGCTATGGTTAAAGATCTCTTGGCTGATAACATTGATGGGCATGTTATTTACTTATGCAATGAATCTGCTAGAATTCCTAGACCTGATTCTAAAAATAAACATAGACTTGTTGTAGGCATGCCTGTTATTTCTGTTAAAATAGGAGATCATTGCTATCATGACTTATGTGATGTTGGTGCTAGTGCAAGTGCAATACCTCATTCCTTATACAAAGAAATTATGCATGATATTGCACCTGCTGAGATAGAGGAAATTGATGTTACAATTAAGCTTGCTAATAGAGATACTATTTCACCAGTTGGGATTGTTAGAGATGTTCAAGTCTTGTGTGGGAAAGTTAAATATCCTGCTGATTTTCTTGTTCTTGGTTCCCCACAAGATGACCTTTTTCCCATTATATTTGGTAGACCCTTCTTGAATATTGTTAATGCTAAGATAAACTGCAACAAGGATATTGTTTCTGTTGGTTTAGGGGATATATCTCATGAGTTTAATTTTGCCAAATTTCGTAGACAACCCCATGATAAAGAATTGCCTCGTAAAGATGAAATTATTGGTCTTGCTTCTATTGCCATGCCTCCTACTGATCCTTTAGAACAATATTTGCTAGACCATGAAAATTATATGTTTATGAATGAAAGAAGGGAAATAGATGAAAGTATTCTTTAAACAGGGACCTATTTTGAAACACAACTTGCCAGTTGAAACCCTAGGGGATCCCCCTCCACCTAAGGGTGATCCTATGTTTGAGCTTAAACCTTTACCTGATACTCTCAAATATGCTTATCTTGATGAGAAAGAGATATATCCTGTTATTATTAGTGCTAATCTTTCAGAGCATGAAGAAAATAAACTATTGAAAACTCTGAAGAAGCACCGTGCTGCTATTGGATATACTCTTGATGATCTTAAGGGCATTAGTCCCACTCTATGCCAGCACAAAATAAAATTGGAGAAGGATGCTAAACCGGTTGTTGATCACCAACGACGGTTAAATCCTAAGATGAAAGAAGTGGTAAGAAAAGAAATACTAAAGCTTCTGGAGGCAGGTATAATTTATCCCGTTGCTGATAGTCAGAGGGTAAGTCCTTTCCATTGTGTCCCTAAGAAGGGAGGTATTACTGTTGTTCCTAATGATAAAGATGAATTGATCCCACAAAGAATTGTTACAGGTTATAGAATGGTAATCGATTTTCGTAAATTAAATAAAGCTATTAAAAAGGATCATTACCCTTTACCTTTTATTGATCAAATGCTAGAAAGATTATCCAAACATACACATTTTTGCTTCCTAGATGGTTATTCTGGTTTTTCTCAAATACCCGTGTCAAAAGAGGATCAAGAAAAGACAACTTTTACTTGCCCTTTCGGTACCTTTGCTTATAGACGTATGCCTTTTGGTTTATGTAATGCACCTGCTACCTTTCAAAGATGTATGACTGCTATATTCTCTGACTTTTGTGAAAAGATTTTTGGGGTTTTCATGGATGATTTCTTTGTTTATGGGACTTCTTTTGATGATTGCTTAAGCAACCTTGATCGAGTTTTGCAGAGATGTGAAGAAACTAATCTTGTCTTGAATTGGGAGAAGTGCCACTTTATGGTTAATGAAGGTATTGTCTTGGGGCATAAAATTTCTGAAAGAGGTATTGAAGTTGATAAAGCTAAGGTTGATGCTATTGAAAAGATGCCTTGTCCCAAGGACATTAAAGGTATAAGAAGTTTCCTTGGTCATGCCGGTTTTTATAGGAGGTTCATTAAGGACTTCTCTAAAATTTCTCAGCCTCTGACTAATCTCTTACAAAAAGATGTTCCTTTTGTCTTTGATGATGATTGTGTAGAAGCATTTGAAATACTTAAGAAGGCTTTGGTTTCTGCACCTATTGTTCAACCTCCTAATTGGAATTTACCCCTTGAAATTATGTGTGATGCTAGTGATTATGCTGTAGGGGCTGTTCTAGGACAAAGAGTTGATAAGAAATTAAATGTTATTCAATATGCTAGTAAAACTCTAGACAGTGCCCAAAGAAATTATGCTACTACTGAAAAATAATTTTTAGCACTTGTATTTGCTTGTGATAAGTTCAGACCTTATATTGTTGATTCTAAAATAACTGTTCACACTAATCATGCTGCTATTAAATATCTTATGGAAAAGAAAGATGCTAAACCTAGACTTATTAGATGGGTTCTCTTGCTACAAGAATTTGATTTGCATATTATTGATAGAAAGGGAGCTGAGAACCCCGTTGCAGACAACTTTTCTAGGTTAGAGAATGTTCTTGATGACCCACTACCTATTGATGATAGCTTTCCTGATGAACAATTAGCTGTCATAAATGCTTCTCGTACTATGATTTAAGACATTACTTTTGGGATGACCCAGCAAGATTCATACCACCTAGTTTCACATACCAGCAAAAGAAAAGGTTCTTCTATGATTTAAGACATTACTTTTGGGATGACCCACACCTTTATAAAGAAGGAGTAGATGGTGTTATTAGACGTTGTGTACCTGAGCATGAACAGGAACTGATCCTACGCATGTGTCACTCGGAGGCTTATGGAGGACACCATGCTAGAGATAGAACTGCACATAAGGTATTGCAATCCGGTTTTTTTGGCCTACTCTCTTCAAGGATGCCCGTAAGTTTGTTTTGTCTTGTGATGAATGTCAAAGAATTGGTAATATTAGTAGACGTCAAGAAATGCCTATGAATTATTCACTTGTTATTGAACCATTTGATGCCCGTAAGTTTGTCTTATCTTGTGATGAATGTCAAAGAATTGGTAATATCAGTAGACGTCAAGAAATGCCCATGAATTATTCACTTGTTATTGAACCATTTGATGTTTGGGGCTTTGACTATATGGGACCTTTTCCTTCCTCTAATGGGTATACTCATATTTTAGTTGTTGTTGATTACGTTACTAAGTGGGTCGAAGCTATTCCAACTAGTAGTGCTGATCATAACACCTCTATTAAGATGTTTAAAGAAGTTATTTTTCCGAGGTTTGGAGTCCCTAGATACTTAATGACTGATGGTGGTTCACATTTTATTCATGGTGCTTTTCGTAAAATGCTTGCTAAGTATGATGTTAATCATATAATTGCATCTCCATATCATCCACAATCTAGTGGTCAAGTAGAACTTAGCAATAGAGAGCTTAAATTAATTTTGCAAAAGACTGTTAATAGATCTAGAAAGAATTGGTCCAAGAAATTTGATGATGCATTATGGGCTTATAGAACTGCATATAAAAATCCTATGGGTATGTCTCCATATAAAATGGTTTATGGTAAAGCATGTCACTTACCTCTCGAACTAGAACATAAGGCCTGTTGGGCTATTAAAGAGCTCAACTATGACTTTAAACTTGCCGGTGAGAAGAGGCTTTTTGACATTAGCTTACTTGATGAATGGAGAACCCAGGCCTATGAGAATGCCAAACTATTGAAAGAAAAAGTCAAAAGATGGCATGATAAAAGGATACAAAAACGTGAGTTTAATGTAGGTGATTATGTATTGTTATACAACTCTCGTTTAAGATTTTTTGCAGGCAAACTCCTCTCTAAATGGGAATGTCCTTACATCATCAAGGAGGTCTACCGTTCCGGTGCTATAAAATTCAACAACTTCGAAGGCACAAATCCGAAGGTGGTGAGCGGTCAAAGAATCGAACATTATATCTCAGGTAATCCTATAAATGTTGAAACTAATGTTATTGAAACCGTAACCCCGGAGGAATACATAAGGGACAGTTTCCAGAATGTTTCAGACTCCGAAAAGGAATAGGTATGTGGTACGGTAAGTAAACCGACTCCAAAACAGTTCTAATGGCAATTTTTCTCTGATTTGGAATATTTAATAAATAGGAAAATAAGAAGTAGACCGGAAAGGACACGAGGCTTCCACGAGGGTGGAGGGTGCGCCCTACCCCCCTGGGTGCGCCCCTGGCTCGTGGGCACCTCGTGTGCTCTCCGGACTCCATTTTCTTGCACGATACTTCTTTTGGTCGGTAAAAATTCATTATATAATCTCCCGAAGGTTTTGACCACCGTACCACGCAAAAATCCTCTGTTTTTGTTTTGAGCTATTTCTGCTGCATATTTAGAGCAAGATATCTTCCCAAGAGTTAGTCGGGGAGAGTCACGTGTCCCATCCGACACCGGGGCCAAGAGCAAACTGCAATGCTGACCACTTTGGGCCATCAACCGAGGAAGAGATGGAGGCTGACTTGAAAAGGATAGATGCCATGGAAGAGGATGAAGAAGTTACTTCTCGTTTCCGAGCCGGATTCATGATGGGGGAACTACAGAGCTCAGCTATTCCAAACTCGGTCATCCCTTCCAATGTTAGATTTCTTTCTTATTAAATATGAAAAAGAGTGTTACTGTTCTTCTACAGCTATGCAACATCCTTGGGTGAAAGGAGCCTTAGCCATCACAGGCAAGCTCTGTAAGGAAATAATGGACCTCAAGCAGCAAGTCAATAAGCTCGAGGAAGAGATTCGTATCCTGAGGGGCATCATCGCCAAGAATATCACATCACCACCCCCGAAGAAGGAGACATAAACGCATGGGTATGGGCACTCCCCTTGGAAACTGCCCAAGCTTGGGGGAGTGCTCCGGTATCGTATCACCATCACTTTAATCTTTACTGTTTTTCTTAGTTCGATCCTTTTGGTAATATCTTGATCTAGTAGAATAAAGTTTTAGTATGATCTAGTTGTGAGTTTAGCTTTATGATCCTTCTATGTAATCGAGTCCGTGAGCTATATATAATAAAGTGTTGAGTCAAGGGCTTAACTATTTTGCTATGATCTTGAGAGAATAGAATAAAATAAAAAGAGAAGAAATAGAGAGAAATAAAGGGATCATGTGGATCTTATGGAGAGTAATGAGCTCACATATAAAGAGTATGATGAATAAAAATTGTTGAGAGTTGACAAACATAGTTTTGGTCATCGTTGCAATTAATAGGAAGTAATAAAGAAAGAGAGGTTTTCACATATAAATATACTATCTTGGACATCTTTTATGATTGTGAGCACTCATTAAAATATGACTTGCTAAAGAGTTGATGTTGGACAAGGAAGACAACGTAATAGGTTATGTTTTCTTACATCTGAGATAAATTATATTGTCATGGATCATCCAACATGTTGAGCTTGCCTTTCCCTCTCATGCTAGCCAAATTCTTTGCACCAAGTAGAGATACTACTTGTGCTTCCAATTATCCCTAAACCCAGTTTTGCCATGAGGGTCCACCATATCTACCTATGGATTGAGTAAGATCCTTCAAGTAAGTTGTCATCATTGCAAGAAATAAGAATTGCTCTCTAAATATGTATGACTTATTAGTGTGGAGAAAATAAGCTTTATACGATCTTTTGATGTGGAATAAATAAAAGCAACGGACTGCATAATAAAGGTCCATATCACAAGTGGCAATATAAAGTGACGTTCTTTTGCATTAAGATTTCGTGCATCCAACCATAAAAGCACATGACAACCTCTGCTTCCCTCTGCGAAGGGCCTATCTTTTATTCTTGTCTATTACTTCATATAAGAGTCACAATGATCTTCACCTTTCCTTTTCACATTTTATCCTTTGGCAAGCACAATGTGTTGGAAAGATCCTAATATATATGGCTAATTGGATGTGGTTTTTCATGAACTATTATTGTTGACATTACCCTTGAGGTAAAAAGTTGGGAGGCAAAACTATAAGCCCCTATCTTTCTCTATGTCCGATTAAAACTTCATAACCATAAATATCGCGTGAGTGTTAGCAATTGTGAAAGACTAAATGATGGTTGAGTATGTGGACTTTCTGAGAAGCTCTTACATTGACTCTTTCCTATGTTATGATAAATTGCAATTGCTTCAATGACTGAGATTATAGTTTGTTAGTTTTCAATGAAGTTTCTGATTCATACTTGAGTATGTGAATGAATTGTTACTTTAGCATAGGAGATCATATGACAATATATATATATATGTTGTTGTTCTAAGAATGATCATGATGCCCTCATGTCCGTATTTTTTTATCGACACCTCTATCTCTAAACTGTGGACATATTTTTCGAAATCGTCTTTCGCTTGAGGACAAGCGAGGTCTAAGCTTGGAGGAGTTGATACATCCATTTTGCATCATGCTTTTATATCGATATTTATTGCATTATGGGCTGTTATTACACATTATGTCACAATACTTATGCCTATTCTCTCTAATTTTACAAGGTTTAGGTGAAGAGGGAGGATGCTGACAGCTGGAATTCTGGGCTAGAAAAGGAGCAAATATTAGAGACCTATTCTGCACAACTCCAAAAGTACTGAAACTTCACGGGAGCACGCTTCAGAATATATAAAAAATATTGGGCGAAAGAAGTACCAGGGGGCCACCCACCGTCCACGAGGGTGGGGGGCGCGCCCCCTGCCTCGTGGGCCCCCTGGTGGCCCTCTGATGCCCATCTTTGGCTATATGGAGTCTTTCGTCGAGGAAAAAATCATAAGCAAGCTCACGGGACGAAACTCCGCCGCCACGAGGCGGAACAATCTAGGGCTCCGGCGGAGCTGTTCTGCCGGGGAAACTTCCCTCTGGGAGGGGGGAAATCATCACCATCGTCATCACCAGGATCCTCTCATCGGGAGGGGGTCAATCTCCATCAACATATTCACCAGCACCATCTCATCTCAAACCCTAGTTCATCTCTTGTATCCAATCTTTGTATCAAAACCTCAGATTGGTACCTGTGGGTTGCTAGTAGTGTTGATTACTCCTTGTAGTTGATGCTAGTTGGTTTACTTGGTGGAAGATCATATGTTCAGATCCTATGCATATTAATACCCCTCTGATTATGAACATGATATGTTTGTGAGTAGTTACGTTTGTTTCCTGAGGACATGGGAGAAGTCTTGCTATAATAGTAGTCATGTGAATTTGGTATTCGTTCGATATTTTGATGAGATGTATGTTGTCTTTCCTCTAGTGGTGTCATGTGAACGTCGACTACATGACACTTCACCATTGTTTGGGCCTGAGGAAGGCATTGGGAAGTAATAAGTAGATGATGGGTTGCTAGAGTGACAGAAGCTTAAACCCTAGTTTTATCGTTGCTTCGTAAGTGGCTGATTTGGATCCATATGTTTCATGCTATGGTTAGGTTTACCTTAATACTTCTTTTAGTTGCGGATGCTTGCAATAGGGGTTAATCATAAGTGGGATGCTTGTCCAAGTAAGGACAGCACCAAGCACCGGTCCACCCACATATCAAATTATCAAAGTACCGAACGCGAATCATATGAACGTGATGAAAACTAGCTTGATAATTCCCATGTGTCCTTCGATTTTCTCATTATCTTCTCTTCTATCTTCTTTCATTATATTTTATTCATCTCTATTCTTCTTTCTATCTTATTTAATAATTTATTTGTTCTATCTCCTTGCATTTCTTATTATCTATTCTTACTGTGACCCGTTAACAAATACCTATCTACACAAACTAACCTTCTGTTTATCGATTAAATTCAGTGCTCGTCAGAGAAATAGCCTTACTGAAAATCTTCTCATTTCCCTTCTGCATCCTCGGTTGGTTCAAGACACTGCTTACTTATCAAAAGGCACGATAGATCCCCTACAGCTTGGGTCATCACTTGACTCAAAACTGATGCGCCAGGTCATCGATTATTCACTTTCGGAATTCTGGACGCATGATGATTCCACGTCCAATTGTGGCGGGCCGCCTGCACTTTCCGTCCATGACGACACCTCTTTCGGCGCTCATGTGTGCATGGGCAAGAACAGCGCGTGCAAGCTTACTAGCTGGAGCCACCGAACTGTGCAACGTCGCCCTCAACTTTCAATCTCCAGGCGAACTCCTTCTCAGGCTGGACATCTAGCACAGGAGAGCCGCCCTGTCCCCGGCAACCGAAAACTGCTCTGGCGCATATCAAGGTTCTCTACCTCGGCCTTCCTCTCTCAAGCGCACCATCGCTTGAGCAGCCGCGCCACATTGCGACTCTCAAAGAGGCGACGCGAGCACATCATTCTCTCCACCGACAAGCATGTTATCGCAGAAGAACTCAGATACACAAGTCTCTCACATGACGCGCTCCGATATCGCCCCTTGACAGGCGGCGCGGCCTACCACACTTCCACGCCTCTCTTTCTCGTCGCGAGACCCCCACGTTGCAACCTCCTCTTCACTAAGTAAGCTGATCACAAACCCCCCACAAACCGTGACGCCCTCCTTGACCGTCGACGAATTGGAACGCGTGAGCCTCCTGCTCGAAAGGCTCCTGGCCCGACGGTACAACGCCGATCTTGCATGCTGCTGGCCCATGTCCGGCAAGATTCGTTCGACATTTCCATGGCTGTAGCGAGATGCGCGGCCGAGGCCTTTCTGCTCCCTCAATCAGCGCTCTGCTCACTCCTTGCTCGAAGCTGCGGACACAGCATCGGCCTTGGCGACTTTAGGCCCATCAGCCTAATTCACGTCATCGCCAAAATCTTCGCCAAGGTTCTCTCGCTCCGCCTCGTGCCGAAGCTTTGTAGCCTCGTCAGCACCTGCCAGAACGCATTCATCCCCAGGCGCAGCCTGCACGACAACTTCATCTTCGTGCGCCAGTCCGCGCGCCTTCTGCACCAACTTGGGGCCCCTCGCGCCCTCCTTAAGCTGGACCTGGCCCGTGCCTTCAACACCATCAGCTGGCCATTCTTATTCGAGGTCCTCCGATAGTACGGCTTTGGCCACCGCTTCATGGAGTGGATCGCCATATTGCTCTCCTCGGCCAGCAGAAGGTGCTCATCAACGGAGACCCCCCCCCAATCTGGCACCGATGTGGCCTCCGCCAAGGCGATCCCATGTCCCCGCAGCTATTCGTCCTCGCCGTCGACACGCTCGGTCGCCTCCTCCGCGTGCCACGGAGCTGGGCATCCTACAGCGGCTGCACCCCCGGCGCCCGGTCCCCTCGGTCTCCCTCTACGCTGACGACGTGATCCTATTCTGCCACCCCACCGTCGGCGACATCACGGCCGTCAAGAGCATCCTGCTCTCTCTTCGGCCGAGCTTCAGGCCTCCTCGTCAACTATGCCAAAAGCTCCGCCACCTTGATCCGATGCGCCGCTGATGAGGTCGCGCCCGCGGTCAACCTGCTGGGCTGCCCCCTCGCCGAGTTCCCGATCACATATCTGGGCATCCCCCTAAGTCTGCATCGCCCCACGGCCATACAGCTACAGCCCGTCGTCGACAAAACGGCCGGCATGCTACCCACCTGGAAGGCGCATCTCATGAACAAAGTCGGCCGCCTCGTGTTCGTCAAGGCCATCCTCGACGCAATCCCGATTCACCAGCTACTCTCTCGCTCTTGCCCCCAGAAGACCAATCTGAGCAGCTCTAAGAAAATTCAGCGAGGCTTCCTATGGCTGAACGTCGGAGGCCAAATGGAGGCCACTGCTATTCAACTAGCAACCGCGCTAGGGGCCCATCTCGCTTCGGTGGCCAGGCATCGCCTCGCCGAATACAACTCGGCTCCCACGCCCGCTGTTCTGGTTCAAGTCACGGTACCAACACCTAGAGCATTGGCCGGCTCGGACCTATCATTCACTGCCCGAGGAAGCGCGCATCTTCTTCGCCATCAACCAACCATTGCAAATCGGGAACGACACGGAGCCCTCTTCGGGAAGATCGATGGATTGACATGGCGCTCCTGTTCTGCGAGATTTGTGTCGCCTTAGGCTTCCATCCCAAGCGGCTCGCCGCAACTCAGACCGTGCGAAAGACTCCAGGCCAACCAATGGGCACGGTACATACACGGCACGATCGGCATACACGAGATCGGACAATACTACATCTGGCAGGCCATCAACGCCACGACCCTCTCCGACGAGCCAGACCGCCTCATCTGGAAGTGGAACACAAGCGGCGTCTACTCCGCCAAATCGGCCTACCTCGCCACCTTCAACGGTTCCATGTTGCGACGCATGGAAACTCACCTGGAAGAACTGGGCACCCCTGCGCGTCCGTTTCTTCCACTGGCTCCGCCTGGACCGGTGCTGGACAGCCGACCGCCTCGCCAGCCGCGGCCTGCAGCACCCGCACGATCCTCCTCTGCGACCAGGCCCCCGAGCCATGCACCACCTCCCTCCTCGCCTGCCCCTCACAGCCCGACAGAATCTTCTCCCTCAAATGATTGGTGGCGCACGACGCACATGAAACCGCCAATGCCCATTGCAAGGCTCGAGGCCTCATCGACCCTCTCTCATGTCCCAATGGAATGACATGGAAGCAGTACCGCACCGACTGCGTTTCATAGAGGCCAGCCTCGACAACCGACCTTAACTCCCGAAGATCAAAGAATTAGGCCTCCTCTGGGCCAAGCGGGCCCTAGGGGCTTCCGTGCCATCTTGCGGCAAACCCGTGACATCATTGAATCCCCAACACTGTAATCCCGCTAGAGATTGTAACTCGAAGGACTTCCTATTCTTCCATACTACATCACAATCAATCTTCGCTTCTTGATATCCAAGATAAATCATTATTCACTCTCAGCTACTTATGCATGGCATGAGAAACTACAATCTTTAATTGTCATTGCAAACATGTTTAATCATAATGGGCTGAATCATGGATACTAGGTTAAACATATTTACACAAACAGAACAAGTTCGAGTTCATACCAGTTTCTCTCTGCCACGGCCAGTTCATCGAATGTCATCATTATTGCCTTTCACTTGCATGACCGAACGATATGAAAATAATAATAGTGCAAGATGTCCATGGACTAAGCTGGAATCTGCAAAACATTTTATTCAACAAGAGAAGACAAGGTAAAATGGGCTCTTTATTAGTTTAAGAATTATTCATATGAGAGCCACTCAACATTTTCATCGTGGTCTTCTCCTTGGCACAACTCGAATAAAAGAAAAGAAATTCAGAGAAACACACTGAAATATTTTTGGTTTTGGTTTTCTTGAACAAGCAAATAAAAGGGAAAAGCAAAATAAGAGAAAAACTATTTAGACAGGAAAGCTCCCAACAAGCAAAAGAAGAACAAGGAAATCTTTTTGGGTTTTCTTTTTAATAAACCATAAGCATGCATGGAATAAATTTAACTACTAATTTTTTGATTTTCTAAAGTTCTTTTCAAACACACAAGAAGAAAGAAAGAAAAATTAATATTAATACATGGATGATATCTAGTTATAGTAGTGTGAACGACCTTTGACCATATGATATTTTAGTATTTAATCATTTGTTTAATGTTATATTTCGGTGAGTTATACACTACTTTTCTCCATATGTCTTTATGGTATTTCTCTAATATATATATTATATATTTCTTTGGAGGAGCGGGTATCCACTAGTCCCACTGCATAGAGTCTCCTCCTCTTGCCTCTGCACTAGCCTGAGCGTTCCGGTAGGCGTTGATGTCTGTAGGCATTGATCTATATCCACCCCTGGCAACAGAATCAAACAAGGCAGGCAGGCAACAGAATAATATCGATGGGTTTCAACACTAAAGACCAGGTTATAAGGAATAGGAATGTTAGGATAATCCTGTGCAAGAAAATGATGGTGTTCCATGGCTGCACGGTCTAGATAAACCTTGGTCAGAGGGTAATCGTGAGGGCGTATTCCAACATTAAAGTGGGCCGCCAAGCGAGTAGCATAAATCCCACCATGGATTTTACCCTGAGATTTAATAAGATGGAGGCGACGAGCCACAATAGCTCCCATGCTATAAGTGTTGTCGCCCTCTAAGCTAAGTGCTCGCACCTTCTCCCTAGCAAGCAAGCTTTTTGCAATGAAAAGTGCAAAGTAATGAACATCAGGAAAATGCAAGCCAGCGGCAGTGGTAGCTGACACCCCTCTCTCATCTCCCACTATCAAAGTGCGATAAAAGGCCTCAAACCCAGCCGGCCTAGGCTCGGCCAAGCTCCCATCAGAAGGGATCATGCATATATTCACAAAATTCAGTAAGTGGTATCTGATGGTTTTCACATATAAATCAAAGCTCACTTCAGGAGGATTATTCCTAGGCAAAAAGTAAAGCTCTGAACAAAGATATTGTGAGGATTTGGTGCTGTCACACTCATCTGTGATGAAGTCGGTGAGGCCGGCATTAGCAGCATATTGCATGAACTCCTGAAGGATTCCAGCCTCTTCCAGGAATGGGGTGTGCGGCCATTCACATAGCCATACCTCGCCAACCTCCGAGGATGGAGATCACTATCAGATGACTCCCCAATAACACCCTTGGAGTTCTTCTGGAGCCAAACTTCCTAAATTCATGGTTTTCCTATGAACAAAATTCTGAAATTTATTAGCCCACAAAATTTTCTTCAACAAAACTTCACAAAAATGATACCAACTACTCATAGGGATACATAGAGGCCAAAGCAAGCATTCAAACTACTTAGACACTAAGAATTCAACATGCAAGCTCATCTACAGCACCACCAAGAGTAGCTAATTATTCAAAATATAAACCACTAAAACAAAAACTAATTAGAGAAATGGTGGAGTCACATACCAAGCAACAATCCCCGAAACAATTTCGGAAACGGAGCTTCGAGCAAAGAGATCGAAATCCGCGGGTTTGAGAGCAAGAACACGGGAGAGAGAGCAATGGAGATTTTTTTCTGGAGGTAGGTGATGATGTGGTATGAAGAGATAAGTGAGGGGGCCCACGTGGGGACCAAAACCCGCCAGGGTGCACCTCCCTCTAATGTTATTTGCACCAAAAATTCTTAAATATTCGGAAAAAATCGTATTAAGTTTTCAGGGTATTATGAGAACTTTTATTTTTGGGTCATTTTTTATTGCACGGGAAAATTCAGAAAACAGACAAAACATGGCATTTTATTTTATTTAACTAATAAAAACAGGATAAAAAGTAGGGACAGAAAGTAGTGCTTACTAAATTCATCAACTTCATACCGTTCAAAAATGATCCATTAATAAGGTTGATCAAGTCTTATTAACAACCACTTTCGATTAGCATGAAACCGAAGAACTTTCGTAAATCACTAAGTTACCTCAATGGGGATATGAATGTCCCCAACAATAAGCATTTCATATTTCTTTTTGACAGTAGGTAGAGGTATTTGAAAACTTCCAATAGTGATTGTCGGAGATTTTTCAATAACATTAATACCATTCACTTGGAATTGTTTCTTCGGAAAGTGCACCGTATGCTCATTACCATTGATATGAAAAGTGACCTTGCTTTTATTGCAATCAATAACAGCCCCTAGTATTCAAGAAGGGTCTACCAAGGATAATCGACATGTTGTCGTCCTCAGGGCATCTCAAGTATAACAAAGTCAGTCAAAATAGTAACATTAGCAACAACAACGGGCACATCCTCACAGATACCGATAGGTATGGTAGTTGATTTATCAGCCATTTGCAAAGATATTTCAGTAGGTGTGAGTTTATTCAAATCAAGTCTTTTATATAAAGAGAAAGGCATAACACTAACACCAGCTCCTAAATCACACAAAGCAGTTTTCACATAATTCTTTTTGATAGAGCAAAGGTATAGTTGGTATTCCCGGATCTCCAAGTTTTTTAGGTACTCCATCTTTAAAAGTATAATTAGCAAGCATAGTGGAGATTTCAGCTTCCGGTATTTTTCTCTTATTTGTGATGATGTCTTTCATATACTTTGCATAAGGAGGCATTTTCAAGATATCAGTCAAGCGAGTACGCAAAAAGACTGGCCTCAGTATTTCAGCAAAGCGTTCAAATTCTTCATCATCATTCTTTTTAGTTGACTTAGGTGGAAAAGGCATAGGTTTTTGAACCCACGGTTCTCTTTCTTTACCGTGTTTTCTAGCAATGAAGTCTCTTTTATCATACTTTATTCTTAGGTTGTGGGTTATCAAGATCAACAGGTGGTTCTATCTCAACATCATTGTCTAGTTCTTTATTATTTGGTTGAGAGTCTTCATGAACATCACATTATCTTTTTCATTATCACTAGGTGAGTGTTCATTACTAGACTGAGTTTCAGCATCAGAGATAGAAACTTCATTATTATTATCAGGAGGTTTCTCTATTTCAGGTTCACTAGGAGCATGCAAAGTCCTATCATTTTTTTTCTTTTTAGAAGACTAGGTGCACTAGTGTGCTCTTTGTGAATCTTGTTCAATTCTTTTTGGGTGTCCCTCAGGATAAAGTGGTTCCTGAGTCATTTTACCTCCTCTAGTTGCAACTCTAACAGCAAAGTCATGCATATTATTATTCATTTCATCAAGCAACTTCTCTTTGAGATTTAGCAACTTGTTCTAACTGAGTTTGAACCATAGAAGCATGCTTTCCAACACCTCTAACATCATTTGATATTCTAAATAACAAGTCACTCAAGCGAGCAATCATATCAGAATTGTATTTCAATTGTTTCATAACATTTGCATTGAAGTGATCTTGTTTTCTAATATAGTTTTCAAACTCATAAAGGCATTGACTAGGATGCATATTGTGAGGATTGTCATTATCATTGAACTTCATAAGAGAATTTACCTCTACCACCTTAGGCAGTGGTGGTGTATTAAGCCCATGTATTTCTTCAATAGGAGGTAAATTTTTAACATCCTCGGCTTTAATACCTTTTTCCTTCATAGATTTCTTTGCCTCTTGCATATCTTCAGGACTGAGATATAATATACCCCTCTTCTTCGGAGTGGGTTTAGGCGGTGTCGGGGGACTGATCCACAAACACCTATGGGACCGGCGGGCCGAGTCCCTTTTGGTTCGGCGGGGGCGGAGGTCGCACGAAGAGCAGATCGAGGCAAAACACACGAGCAGTTTACCCAGGTTCGGGCCGCATGGATGCGTAAAACCCTACTCCTGCTTTGTGGTTTGTATTGAGTTCTTGCTCGGGAGCGTGGAGTGCTACAGTACACACCAGCAGCTAACGAGACCGAGCGTGAGTGTTCTGTTTTCCGAACCCCTTCTACGTTGCGCATTGGCCTCCTTTTATATGCTCAAGGGGTCACCGACAGGTGGCAACGTAGGACAAGGGTAAAAATGGAAAGGTGCTGCGGTTGGTACAGCTACCTGCTACAGTGTATCATACCTAACCCTGACGGCAGGGACAAGGGCATTAAATGCCCGTCTGCGTCGCCTAAACAGTGAAGGGACCGTCAGGGACGCCACCGCTCGCCACGATGGCAATTTGTCAGCGCCGCTTGCCACCGCGCACCGCTGGCTGCACAGCCTCCCGCCACGCACGCCTGGAAGGGTCCCAGAGCGACACGTTGGTGGATGTGCTGGAGCGCGGCACAGAGTGGTGGCTTGCCGCGGCAAGCGCCTTGCCGCGGTCGTTGTCTTGTCGCGTCCGGGAGCTTGTCGCTCACCGGGCCTTGCCGGGACGCGTGGCGCGTCGCGGCAAGTTCCTTGAGATGCCTTGGTGGCCTTCCCGGCAAGCTCCTTTGCCGGGGTCTTGTGCCTGGGTCCTTCCGAAGCTCCTCTTGCGGGTTGCTTGGATACTTTGTTCTTGAATGGCTCCAAAGGAACCACGGAGGACCTTGGCGGTCACCCGGCAAGCCTTGCCGCGGGATGCTGCGACTGCCCGTGCACAAGTTCGGGATACTAGGGTACCCCTACTCTAGTACACCGACAGGAGCCCCCGGGCCTGGGCCATACACGGTGCCGAGCGTTGTTGGGCCAGGCCCAAAACAGGGCACGGGCACGCGCGGCCTAGGTTACGCCGTATCTCTCCGTATCCACCGCGCCCTCCCCGAACGGCACGCGTTGAATGCGGCGTCGTGGGAGAGATCGTGGGTGGTTTCTTTATTCGGAAATGCGGAACGTCCGCCCCCTCCCTCTTTATAAGCAGGGGAAACAGGGGTAGTTCGCCCATTCGCCGGTTGCTGCTCAATCTCGGAAATCTCCGCCGCTCCCTCGTCTTCCCAAAGCCGAAAGAGAGCAGCGCCCCCCCCCATCGCCACCAGCACCACCAACGCCGTCGACCTCCTCCACCACTTCCGCCATGGCTCGAAGCCGACAAGGGGAAGGTTGTGAAGTCGACCGAGGCGCAGCGGCTTGCGGCGCTGCGGAAGGAGCGGGCAGTCTTCCCCCCCAAGCTCGCCGCGAAGGAGCTGAGGGAGAACTACTACCTCTTCTGGTCGACGGAGACGCGGGCGCACCCGCGCACGAAGGTACTTCCCGCCGCCGCTTGGAAGAAGGCTCCGAACGGATACCCTTTCTTTGCCTTGTTCTTCTACTGCGGGCTCTGCCCGCCTTTCTCTGAATTCTTCTGCGATATCATGAACACCTACGGGTTCCACCTCCTTGACTTCACCCCCAATGCCGTTCTGACCATGGCAGTTTTCGCACATCTCTGCGAAAACTTTGTCGGAGTCCATCCCAATGTAGCCCTCTTTCGCCATTTCTTTATACCCCGAGTAGAGAGAGGAGAGCCTTTATCTGGCGGAATCGCCTGGATCTCGAGGGCCGGCAAGAAGGAAACTTATCTGGAGGAGAGTTCCGCGGCAAGTGGGAGGAATGGAGAGCAGACTGGTCTGGATTGACGAGGAGAACCCGCAGCCGTTTACCACCCGGCGCCAAACCCCAGTAGCACGCGGCAGCGATTGGAGTGACGTGGCCCCGGAAGACGACAGGCTGAAGATTTGCCGTCACCGATCCTGCGCCTCAGGCTTGCCGGGCTACTGTAGGCGCTGTTGGCAGATTTCCTTCGCCGCCGCATCGCCCCCCTGCAGGAACGGGGGAGGCCCACTTGGGAGTTCAAGAATGCGGCAGACATCATGAGGCTGCGGCCGGGCCTCAACTTCAACTTCTCAGTTCTGGAGCTCAACGCGATGCTCCAGGAGCTGTTCAAGTATGACCCCCAACATCCCGAAGTGTTCAGGTTGCCGGGTCGTTCCGCTGTGCAACAACTTCCGCGCTCGACCGCATCCGTGCAATGATGCCGCTGTGCGACTCGCATGGAATTGTCCCAACTTGGCAAGAGCCTGCAGACGACGTCGTGCAGCAATTCTTCGATGACTTGGTAGAAGTGCCGATCCGCTCCGACGAGAAAGATAGCCTCACCCGCGACACCACCGATGCGGAGATGCACTCATCGCCACTAGGCTGGAAGAGGCGGCGGCAGCCGCAGCCGCGGGCGAATTTGGATTCACCGTGGAGGAGGCAGATGCAGCAGAGGCGGCAAGCCGTGCCGAGCGAGGGGAGCCTGCCGGCGAGAAAGAGCTTGCCGGGCATGACGTCGGGTCGAGCGAGCCCGCCAAGGATACGAGCGGCTCGCTGGAGATCAACTCGTCTTCCACCTCATCTTCAGACAGCTCGCCGCAAGCAGAGCCTCCATCTCCACCAAGAAGGCGTCTCCGCAAGGCCGGGGACGTAGCGGAGCGGCAAGCGAGTCAACAGCCGCCGCGCCGCGCGACACGCTCCACCGCGGCAAGCACTGTTGCCGCGGGAGCATCTCACGCTGCAGCGGCAACTGGAGCGGGGTCTCCCGGACCACCGCTTCTGCTCCTGCCGCTTCTCATGCCGCGCCTGGAGCGGGTCGTGCAGACCACCGCCACTGTTCCCGCCAAGCGGCCAAGGGAACCACTCCTCCGCCTCCTCGCGCCGGACGTGAGCCGGACTTCGACTTCTCCGCGTTCAGCTCCGACGAGGAAGAAGAAGAGTAAGATTCTTGTTGTACTTGTAGTTCTTCATCCTTGCTGTTTGTCTTGTATCTCATTTGCTTACTCTGAACTTGTTCCTTTTTAGGACTCTGGCCCAGAGAGCAGCGAAGAGAGCCAAGGTCCCGGTGATCGTCATCGAGGACGAACCCACTGCGACAGCAGGGGGTGCGCCCGAGACAACCTTGCCGGACCCGGCAACTTTTCTCCAGAGCAGCCCCCAGCGTAAGTATATGGTTTGCTTTCCGCTGTGAGGTGCGCATGGATACTCTGTCTTTGCTGATATCTAACTGCTGGTTTGTGTAGGAGCAGAGCAGCCCCACCAGGAGCCAAGGGAGAATCCCCCGACAAGGAGAGCTCTCCGGCAAGGGAGAGCTTTCCGGTAAGGGAGAAGTCTCCGGCAAGGGAGGTTCTCCGGCAAGGGACAGCACCAGCGGCCCCCCGACGGCGGAGACCACGACTGCAGAACCCGGTACAGGTAATCCTTTGCTGCAAACTTCCCTTGGGTTCTTCTTCTTTTGATCTTCTTCTTGTTGAATATTTGCTTGACTCTTCTCCCTTTTCCGGCCGTCAGACCCATCTGCTGCGGAGCAGATGGAGACCGAGGTTGCCGCCGACGAAGCAGCCGGTGCTGGCGATCCCGCCGGCGCAGAGGCCGCCAAGGCTGCCGCCGCAGCAACTGGCGAGGGGTCTGGCGATCGCACTGACGGCCCTGAGGCCGCAGGAGCGCCAGGCTACGTCGACCGCCGACCCGTCCGCCGCTGCCGCAGCGCCAGGCTCCGAAGAGCCCCAGCCAGGCGTCTACTTGAAGGCCGGCGACGGCGTCTTCATCAACCTTCCCTGGGCATCAAGCTCCAGGGCGCCGGTCGAGGGAGAGATCTTCGACGGGGAGGTGCTTGCCTCCGCTGGGCTGACGCTGGTTGACGCGCCGAGCAGCAGCAGCAACGAGCCCGAGAAGAGCGGCTGCTGCGGAAGTTGTTGTCGCTCTACCGCGCGGCAAGCCAAGCTGGAATCCCGCGAGGCGCTTGTCGCGAAGGCGGGAGCAGACATCGAGAAGCGCACGGAGCTCGGGGGTTTCCACCGGGAAGCCCTCCGGTCCCTGGCGGAGGAGCGGGAGCAGCTCGCCGAAGCGCAGAAGGCCTTCTTCCTCGAGAAGGCCGAAGTCGAAGAGCAACAGCGACTTGCCGCTGTGAAGCTATCCGGAGGAGGGCGAGCTGGCGCAGCGGAAGGTCAATCTTGACGCCCACGAGGAGGAGCTTGCCGTGCGCGAGGAAAAACTCGGCGGAGCCCTTCAAGCAAGCAGAGGACTGCCGCGCCGCCGAGGCCGCCAAGAAGGAGCTGGAGAAGGTGGCGCAGCTGGAGGCCGATCTCGCCGAGAAGGGCAAAGAGCTCAGCGCCGCCAAGGACTCCAACGCGAATCTTGAGTTGAAGCTGACCACTTTGACCAAGACTCTGGACAGCGCCAAGAAGCAGGAGGCGGCCTTGAAAGAAGAGATCAAGGCCAACAAGGCGCTGCTGGAAAGTGTTGCCGCCACCCAGAATGCCTTCAGGGAGAATGTGGAGCACTGGACGAAGAGCCTCGTGAGTGCTGTCGCAGATATTGACAAGGAGCTGGCGCAGCTAGGGATGGAGGACCTCGGGTATCCCTCCGACGAGAACCTCCAACCCAGCGCCAAGCTCGTCTGTTCTTCAGGGCGTGGCGACGGCCCTTCCAGCGACTCCGGAGAGGAATCCAAAGCAGCTGGCCGACGAGTCGCGCAAGATCTGCGCGGGAGCTCTTTCAGAAAGTGTTGTGAAGGTGGCCTTCCACAATTCGGGCCTCAACTCACAACGTCCTCAAGACCTGCTCGCCGGATGCTGATGGAGGCGCTCAAGGCCTTGTCGCAACCCATTGGACAAGGTGAAGCGGATCAAGAGGATCGAGGGCGACCACGTAGACTAGGCTGCCCGTTTCTTCTTTTCTTGTCGCTGCTTGTCATGTTATGAAAACAATCTATTAGAGCCGCGACAAGCTATCTTTGTAATATAACTCTATTTCTGGTAATGCTTGCAATGTTATTCCCTTTACTTGATTCCTCCCTTTGTATGTTTTCGCCCTACGCTTTTAGGGAACTTGCCGGTGCAGGCACCTGGGCCGCGAGCGCTGAGTGCGGGACGTCAGCAGCCTGCTGGCGGTGCCGCTACCGACAAGAAACCTTGTCGCAACTAGTTGCAGCTCACTTAAGTTGTTGAGCGGACTCGAAACAAAGTAAGGGCGCAACTAGCTACGAGTTGGTTCCTCTGCGCACAGGTTTTCCATACAAAGTGCGGTCGTTCAAGGGAGATAACTTAAAATTTAAAAAATCTGATTGCTCAAAACTTTGGCAACTTAGCTTTTCTGTTGTTTGCTTCCCGGCATGGCGAAACTTTCTTGAACGACGCCTGGTCCATACCATTATCTTCTCCTTTCCCCCCGGCAAACTTGTGGGCGAGGGGAACCTTCCTTTCAAAAGAAAGAAGAGACAATACAGATATGGAGCTTTACGGCTCGTTATTGCTTACCGTGGAGTAGGTGCTGCACAAAGTGTCAGATCATATATGCCAAAAAATAGAAAGCATGAAATTGACAAAATGTGCGGAGCACATGAGCTTTACTTATGCACGGGGTCTGCGCCCGGCTTTGTACAAAGGATTACATGCAACAGCGGCAAGACTTGTACAAAAGGTGGTTGCCGGAACAGGTTCCGGCAACCGCGCCTTACGGGTAAAACTTACGAAGATGCTCAATGTTCCAGGAGTTGCTCACCGGAATGCCATCTTCGGTCTCAAGGCGGACAGCGCCAGGCCTAGTGACTCGTTTCACCCGGTAAGGGCCTTCCCACTTCGGCGTCAACTTGTTGGAATTCTTGGCGGACTGAACACGCCGAAGAACAAGGTCGCCTTCCTCGAGACTTCTGGCGTTAACTTTGCGGCTATGGTAGCGGCGCAAAGCTTGCTGGTAGCGAGCAGCTCGTACAGCAGCCTGAAGACGGTCTTCCTCAAGGAGCAGCGCGTCATCTTGTCGCAGCTGCTCTTGCTCAAGCTCATCATAAGCGAGCACTCGAGGTGACCCGTATACGAGTTCCGTGGGGAGAACTGCCTCTGCTCCATAGACTAGAGCGAAAGGTGTCTGGCCAGTGGCTCGATTTGGCGTCGTCCTGATCGACCAAAGAACCACCGGCAGCTCCTCGATCCAGTCTTCCGCACTTGTGCAGCCTGTCGAAAGTCCTGGTCTTGAGCCCACGCAGCAACTTCAGCATTTGCCCTCTCCGCTTGACCGTTGCTTCTCGGGTGAGCAACAGAAGCGAAGCAGACCTTGGCGCCAAGATCTTGGACGTACTGCATGAAGGTGCGGCTCGTGAAATTGCGTACCGTTGTCGGTGATTATCCTGTTAGGGATCCCGAAGCGGCAAACAATCGACCTGAAGAACTTGACTGCTGACTGTGCTGTCACCTTCCTCACTGGCTTCCACTTCCGGCCACTTTGTGAACTTGTCGATTGCAACGTACAAGTACTCAAAGCCCCCGATGCTCGGGGAAAGGGGCCGAGGATGTCGAGCCCCCAGACCGAAAATGGCCAGGATAAAGGGATCGTCTGGAGAGCTTGAGCTGGTTGGTGTATCTGCTTGGAATGGAACTGGCACGCTTCACACTTGGTTACTTGTGCAGTTGCATCCTGGAGGGCTGTCGGCCAAAAGAAACCTTGCCGGAATGCTTTGCCGACAAGTGCTCTTGCGCCAATGTGGTGACCACATATGCCTCCATGTATCTCTGCCAACAGCTTTTGTCCGTCTTCCCGGTGAATACACTTGAATTTCACACCGTTGAGTCTTCTTCTATACAGTGCCTTGTCGACAAACTGGTACATGCTTGACTGCCGGGCTACTCTTTTCGCTTCTTCTTGTTCTTCGGGAAGTTCTCCTGTCTGAAGGAAACGGACAATCTGCTGTGCCCATGCTGGAGCTTGTGGCTCGACAACAAGGACTAAAGGCAAATCTGCTGCTGCGGGAACATCCGCTTCTACGGCGAGAACCTGCGGCTCTGCCGGAGCTTGACGTTCCCCGGCAAGCTTGCCGGAGCATTGTCGGGAGCTTCTGCTTCAACGGAACAATCCCTAGGGTTTGCCGGAGCAGACTGCTCCTCAGCGCTCTTGGCGTTGATCTTGGGGACCTTCTTGGCGGCGGCTTCGGGAAGCTCTGCCGGAAATAGTCACCAGAAATCAACTTCCTCTTCTTGCTCTGTCCAGTTGATGGCGTTACAGACGGTTGAGTCAGCTTGAGCACAAAGATCCCTGGTTCCACAGGTAACTTAAGTGCGCGCACTTTGATAGGCCATCGGCAATGGCGTTCTGAGCTCTTGGAACATGCTCCATCTGTAGGCCGTCAAAGTGCTCTTCTAGCTTTCTCACTTCGTCGACGTAGGCTTCCATCAACGGACTCTGATAGCTCTTGTTCACTTGGCGGACGACAAGCTGCGAGTCACCCCTGACAATGAGCTTCTTGATCCCAAGTCTGCCGATCTGAGACCGGCAAGCAAGCCTTCATACTCTGCAGTATTGTTTAGTTGCTTGCTCCTTGGGAAAGTGCATCTGGACTACGTACTTGAGGTGCTCTCCGGTGGGTGCGACAAGCAGCACGCCAGCGCCGCGCCTTGCAGCGAAAAGGCACCATCAAAGTACATCAGCCACTCTTTGCTTGCTTCCTTGACGGGGATGCTCGTTTCTGGAATTTCTTCATCTGGTGTTGGCGTCCATTCTGCTATGAATTCTGCCAATGCTCTGCTCTGGATAGTTGAAGTGCTCAAACTTGAGGCCAAAGCTTGACAGTTCCAGTGCCCACTCAACAATCCTGCCTGTCGCTTCTGGATTTCTAGTCCTCTTCAGCGGAAAGCGAGTGACAACTGTGATCTCATGTGCTTGGAAGTAATGGCGCAGCTTTCTCGAGGCCATGAGAAGGCCGAAAAGCAATTTCTGCACGCCAGAGTACCTTGACCTAGCCCCCTGCAGAAGGGAACTGACAAAGTAAACTGGGCGCTGCACCATTTTCTTCTGTATCTCCTCGCGCATCTGCGCAGATCCATCTTTGTCGGGACCAGAGCTTGTCGGGGAAGCCCCCTGCTTGTCGCTGGATGCGCCTGCCGTGGTTGCTGGCTCGTCATCTGCCTCCCTCTCTGCCACTAACGCAGCACTAACCACTTGATTGGTTGCCGCTATATACAGCAGCAACTTCTCTTGTGGCTTAGGTGCGACAAGTATTGGAGGGGAGGACAGGTATCTCTTCAAGTCTTGCAGCGCAGCCTCCGCTTCCGGAGTCCATTTCATTGGACCTGCCTTTTTCAATATTTTGAAAAACGGCAGGGCGCGCTCAGCAGACCTAGAGATAAACCTGCTGAGAGCAGCCACGCAACCGGCAAGTCTTTGTACATCCTTGACGCGCTTGGTGCTTCAATCTGCTCAATGGCCTTGATCTTGTCGGGATTGGCTTCAATTCCCCGCTGAGACACAGAAGAACCCGAGAAGCTTGCCGGAGGGGACTCCAAACACACACTTCTCTGGGTTGAGCTTGAGGCTGATCTTGCGCAGATTTGCAAAGGTCTCGTCTAAATCTTGGATCAGAGTTGCCTTGTCCTTGCTCTTGACCACTATGTCATCCATGTAGGCTTCCACATTTCTGTGTATTTGTGGCTCAAGAGCGACATGGACTACTCTTGCAAATGTTGAACCAGCATTTTTTAAACCGAAAGGCATCCGTACGAAACAGTACGTGCCACATGGAGTAATAAATGCGGTCTTCTCCTCATCCTCTTCTGCCATGAAGATCTGATGGTATCCTGAGTATGCGTCAAGAAATGAAAGCAAGTCACATCCGGCCGTGGAGTCAACAATCTGGTCAATGCGCGGCAAAGGAAATGGGTCTTTGGGACAAGCTTTGTTAACATCGGTAAAGTCGATACAAAGTCTCCATTTCCCGTTTGCCTTGCGCACGACTACAGGATTGGCCAACCACGTAGGATGGAGCACTCCTCTGACAAGGCCTGCTGCTTCCAACTTCTTGATCTCTTCTGGATGAATTCTTGGCGCTCCACTGCTTGCTTCCTGACCTTCTGCTTGACGGGCCGCGCATGAGGACAAACAGCAAGGTGGTGCTCAATTACTTTCCTGGGAACACCGGGGATGTCAGACGGTTGCCACGCAAACACGTCGACATTCGCCCGCAGGAAAGCAATGAGCGCGCTTTCCTATTTAGGGTCGAGAGTGGCACTGATGGTGAAGGTACCACCAGTGCGGTCCTTCTTGGCGGACACCTTCTTGGTCTCTGGTGGAGCTGCCATTGTCTTCTTACACTTGCCGGTGGAGCTCGATGGTGCGTCCTCGACGGCAGCGCAGCACTCCGAAGAGGTGCGCTTGCCGGAGTGGGCATCAGAACTCTTGCCGGACTTGGTCTTCTTCTTCCCCCCGGGAGCTTCAACGGCAAGTGACTTGCAATCTGCTGCGGCTGCCGCTTCCCGGTAGATCTTGTCGGCGCAGATAAGAGCATCCTTCTTGTCGCCAGGGACAGAGATGACGCTTATCGGGCCTGGCATCTTCAGCATGTTGTATGCGTAGTGAGAGGCTGCCATGAACTTGGCGAGTGCTGGACGGCCAAGTATCCCATTGTAAGGCAATGGAATATCGGCAACGTCAAAAGTGACCCTCTCAGTCCTGAAGTTCAGCTCGCTGCCAAATGTTACTGGCAACGTGACCTTCCCCTTCGGCTTGCTCCTTCCCGGGTTGACTTCCCGCACCCACTGCTTGAGTTGGCGGTGCGAAGTATGCAGAGAAGTACCGCCGTCAACGCACAAGACCTTCATGGCTTTCTGGAACTCCTACTCGCTGGTCTCGACATCATCCATATCTTCGTCCGTCGTCATCTTCATCCTTATCGCGGCCGCGGGGAGGTCTGTCTCCTTGCCGCTGCTTGGCCTTGCCGCGGCCCTCCCCCGCCGGCGCGCTTCTTGCTAGATTTTCCAGCGCCTCCTTGGGCCCTCTCCTTGTCTCGTCGCTCGTACTCAGCCTTTTGTTGCTGGACAAGCTGCTCGACCTTCTTGGAGCTCTGGAGGTCATGGCCCTTGGTGCGTGGATCTTGCAGTACTGCTTGTCGGTGCCGTCCTGCTTGTCGGCGACCGCCACAGCCTGGCAGTTGGTGCATGCGGCAATCTCCTTGCCGGAGCTACCAACTTTGGCTTTCTTGGCGCCACCTTCGTTGCCGGACTGCTCAACGACTAGCACATCTTTGCCTTTCTTCTTCCTGTTCCGCCGCCGTTTTTCTTTGCCGGGGCAGCATCCTCGCTGTCAGATCCTCCTGCTCCTGTATTCTCTCCGGGGAGTTTCCTCCCTTCCTCAGCACGTGCACACTTGTCGGCCAGGGCATACAGCTCACTGACGTCTCTGATCTTGCACATCGCCATCTCCTCCCGCATCCTGCGGTTACGCACGTTCTGATGGAACGCGCTGATGACCGCGGCAAGGTGGATCTGGGATGTTGTGCTGTACACGGCTGAATCTCTGAATGTACTTGCGCAGGGCTCTCCTTCCTTCTGGGTGAGCAGATGAAGGTCACTCTCTTGGCCATGAGGTTTGTGGCCGCCTGTAAAGGCGCCGACAAACTGATGGCATAGGTCTGCCCAGGAGGATATGGAGTTGTCCGGCAAGTGCATGAGCCAGGACCTGACGTTGGGCTTGAGCACCAGCGGGAAGTAGTTGGCAAGGATCTTGTCGCCCCACCCCCCGGCAGCCTGCACCGTGATGGTGTAGATGCTGAGGAACTCCGACGGATGCGACTTGCCGTCGTACTTCTCTGGTACGTCTGGCTTGAAATTCTTCATACTGGGCCACTGGACTTGCCGCAGCTCACGAGTAAACGCAGGGCAACCTACCGCGTACGGCAAGTCGCCTGATTCCCCTGGCGCGTGCATGTCGACAGAG